>NW_028116774.1:0-56061 GCF_964273445.1 Streptopelia decaocto
AAAATCCATGTCCACATGTTCACAATTACACGTCAAAAAATGGCTAAAATTCCAGTTGAAATTTTTTCAAAGTCCCTTCAAAATTTTCCAATTTTTGTCCCAATTCTTCCCATTCCCATTGAAACTTTTCAAATCCCTCTCAAAATTGTTGAAATTCTCTTGAAGCTTTTAAAATTCTCTCTAGAATTTTCAAAATCCATGGCCACATGTTTACAATTTCACGTCAAAAAATTGCTAAAATTCCAGTTGAAATTTTTTCAAAGTCCCTTAAAAATTTTCCAATTTTTGTCCCAATTCTTCCCATTCCCATTGAAACTTTTCAAATCCCTCTCAAAATTGTTGAAATTCTCTTGAAGCTTTTAAAATTCTCTCTAGAATTTTCAAAATCCATGTCCACATGTTTACAATTTCACATAAAAAAATTGCTAAAATTCCAGTTGAAATTTTTTCAAAGTCCCTTAAAAATTTTCCAATTTTTGTCCCAATTCTTCCCATTCCCATTGAAACTTTTCAAATCCCTCTCAAAATTGTTGAAATTCTCTTGAAGCTTTTAAAATTCTCTCTAGAATTTTCAAAATCCATGTCCACATGTTTACAATTTCACGTAAAAAAATGGCTAAAATTCCAGTTGAAATCTTTTCAAAGTCCCTTAAAAATTTTCCCATTTTTGTCCCAATTCTTCCCATTCCCATTGAAACTTTTCAAATCCCTCTCAAAATTGTTGAAATTCTGTTGAAGCTTTTAAAATTCTCTCTAGAATTTTCAAAATCCATGTCCACATGTTTACAATTTCACGTCAAAAAATGGCTAAAATTCCAGTTGAAATTTTTTCAAAGTCCCTTAAAAATTTTCCAATTTTTGTCCCAATTCTTCCCATTCCCATTGAAACTTTTCAAATCCCTCTCAAAATTGTTGAAATTCTCTTGAAGCTTTTAAAATTCTCTCTAGAATTTTCAAAATCCATGTCCACATGTTTACAATTTCACGTCAAAAAATGGCTAAAATTCCAGTTGAAATTTTTTCAAAGTCCCTTAAAAATTTTCCAATTTTTGTCCCAATTCTTCCCATTCCCATTGAAACTTTTCAAATCCCTCTCAAAATTGTTGAAATTCTCTTGAAGCTTTTAAAATTCTCTCTAGAATTTTCAAAATCCATGTCCACATGTTCACAATTTCACATCAAAAAATGGCTAAAATTCCAGTTGAAATTTTTTCAAAGTCCCTTAAAAATTTTCCAATTTTTGTCCCAATTCTTCCCATTCCCATTGAAACTTTTCAAATCCCTCTCAAAATTGTTGAAATTCTCTTGAAGCTTTTAAAATTCTCTCTAGAATTTTCAAAATCCATGGCCACATGTTTACAATTTCACGTCAAAAATTTGCTAAAATTCCAGTTGAAATTTTTTCAAAGTCCCTTAAAAATTTTCCAATTTTTGTCCCAATTCTTCCCATTCCCATTGAAACTTTTCAAGTCCCTCTCAAAATTGTAGAAATTCTGTTGAAGCTTTTAAAATTCTCTCTAGAATTTTCAAAATCCACTTCAACATGTTTACAATTTCACGTCAAAAAATGGCTAAAATTCCAGTTGAAATTTTTTCAAAGTTCTTAAAAATTTTCCGATTTTTGTCCCAATTCTTCCCATTCCCATTGAAACTTTTCAAATCCCTCTCAAAATTGTGGAAATTCTGTTGAAGCTTTTAAAATTCTCTCTAGAATTTTCAAAATCCATGTCCACATGTTCACAATTTCACGTCAAAAAATGGCTAAAATTCCAGTTGAAATTTTTTCAAAGTCCCTTAAAAATTTTCCAATTTTTTGTCCCAATTCTTCCCATTCCCATTGAAACTTTTCAAATCCCTCTCAAAATTGTTGAAATTCTCTTGAAGCTTTTAAAATTCTCTCTAGAATTTTCAAAATCCATGGCCACATGTTTACAATTTCACGTCAAAAAATGGCTAAAATTCCAGTTGAAATTTTTCCAAAGTCCCTTAAATACTTTCCAATTTTTGTCCCAATTCTTCCCATTCCCATTGAAACTTTTCAAATCCCTCTCAAAATTGTTGAAATCTCTTGAAGCTTTTAAAATTCTCTCTAGAATTTTCAAAATCCATGGCCACATGTTTACAATTTCACGTCAAAAAATTGCTAAAATTCCAGTTGAAATTTTTTCAAAGTCCCTTCAAAATTTTCCAATTTTTGTCCCAATTCTTCCCATTTCCCATTGAAACTTTTCAAATCCCTCTCAAAATTGTTGAAATTCTGTTGAAGCTTTTAAAATTCTCTCTAGAATTTTCAAAATCCATGTCCACATATTTTCAATTTCACGTCAAAAAATTGCTAAAATTCCAGTTGAAATTTTTCAAAGTCCCTTAAAAATTTTCCAATTTTTGTCCCAATTCTTCCCATTCCCATTGAAACTTTTCAAATCCCTCTCAAAATTGTTGAAATTCTCTTGAAGCTTTTAAAATTCTCTCTAGAATTTTCAAAATCCATGGCCACATGTTTACAATTTCACGTAACAAAATGGCTAAAATTCCAGTTGAAATTTTTTCAAAGTCCCTTAAAAATTTTCCAATTTTTGTCCCAATTCTTCCCATTCCCATTGAAACTTTTCAAATCCCTCTCAAAATTGTTGAAATTCTCTTGAAGCTTTTAAAATTCTCTCTAGAATTTTCAAAATCCATGTCCACATGTTTACAATTTCACGTCAAAAAATGGCTAAAATTCCAGTTGAAATTTTTTCAAAGTCCCTTAAAAATTTTCCAATTTTTGTCCCAATTCTTCCCATTCCCATTGAAACTTTTCAAATCCCTCTCAAAATTGTTGAAATTCTGTTGAAGCTTTTAAAATTCTCTCTAGAATTTTCAAAATCCATGTCCACATGTTTACAATTTCACGTCAAAAATGGCTAAAATTCCAGTTGAAATTTTTTCAAAGTCCCTTAAAAATTTTCCAATTTTTGTCCCAATTCTTCCCATTCCCATTGAAACTTTTCAAATCCCTCTCAAAATTGTTGAAATTCTGTTGAAGCTTTTAAAATTCTCTCTAGAATTTTCAAAATCCATGGCCACATGTTTACTATTTCACGTCAAAAAATGGCTAAAATTCCAGTTGAAATTTTTTCAAAGTCCCTTAAATACTTTCCAATTTTTGTCCCAATTCTTCCCATTCCCATTGAAACTTTTCAAATCCCTCTCAAAATTGTTGAAATTCTGTTGAAGCTTTTAAAATTCTCTCTAGAATTTTCAAAATCCATGTCCACATGTTCACAATTACACGTCAAAAAATGGCTAAAATTCCAGTTGAAATTTTTTCAAAGTCCCTTCAAAATTTTCCAATTTTTGTCCCAATTCTTCCCATTCCCATTGAAACTTTTCAAATCCCTCTCAAAATTGTTGAAATTCTCTTGAAGCTTTTAAAATTCTCTCTAGAATTTTCAAAATCCATGGCCACATGTTTACAATTTCACGTCAAAAAATTGCTAAAATTCCAGTTGAAATTTTTTCAAAGTCCCTTAAAAATTTTCCAATTTTTGTCCCAATTCTTCCCATTCCATTGAAACTTTTCAAATCCCTCTCAAAATTGTTGAAATTCTCTTGAAGCTTTTAAAATTCTCTCTAGAATTTTCAAAATCCATGTCCACATGTTTACAATTTCACATAAAAAAATTGCTAAAATTCCAGTTGAAATTTTTTCAAAGTCCCTTAAAAATTTTCCAATTTTTGTCCCAATTCTTCCCATTCCCATTGAAACTTTTCAAATCCCTCTCAAAATTGTTGAAATTCTCTTGAAGCTTTTAAAATTCTCTCTAGAATTTTCAAAATCCATGTCCACATGTTTACAATTTCACGTAAAAAAATGGCTAAAATTCCAGTTGAAATCTTTTCAAAGTCCCTTAAAAATTTTCCCATTTTTGTCCCAATTCTTCCCATTCCCATTGAAACTTTTCAAATCCCTCTCAAAATTGTTGAAATTCTGTTGAAGCTTTTAAAATTCTCTCTAGAATTTTCAAAATCCATGTCCACATGTTTACAATTTCACGTCAAAAAATGGCTAAAATTCCAGTTGAAATTTTTTCAAAGTCCCTTAAAAATTTTCCAATTTTTGTCCCAATTCTTCCCATTCCCATTGAAACTTTTCAAATCCCTCTCAAAATTGTTGAAATTCTCTTGAAGCTTTTAAAATTCTCTCTAGAATTTTCAAAATCCATGTCCACATGTTTACAATTTCACGTCAAAAAATGGCTAAAATTCCAGTTGAAATTTTTTCAAAGTCCCTTAAAAATTTTCCAATTTTTGTCCCAATTCTTCCCATTCCCATTGAAACTTTTCAAATCCCTCTCAAAATTGTTGAAATTCTCTTGAAGCTTTTAAAATTCTCTCTAGAATTTTCAAAATCCATGTCCACATGTTCACAATTTCACATCAAAAAATGGCTAAAATTCCAGTTGAAATTTTTTCAAAGTCCCTTAAAAATTTTCCAATTTTTGTCCCAATTCTTCCCATTCCCATTGAAACTTTTCAAATCCCTCTCAAAATTGTTGAAATTCTCTTGAAGCTTTTAAAATTCTCTCTAGAATTTTCAAAATCCATGGCCACATGTTTACAATTTCACGTCAAAAATTTGCTAAAATTCCAGTTGAAATTTTTTCAAAGTCCCTTAAAAATTTTCCAATTTTTGTCCCAATTCTTCCCATTCCCATTGAAACTTTTCAAGTCCCTCTCAAAATTGTAGAAATTCTGTTGAAGCTTTTAAAATTCTCTCTAGAATTTTCAAAATCCACTTCAACATGTTTACAATTTCACGTCAAAAAATGGCTAAAATTCCAGTTGAAATTTTTTCAAAGTTCTTAAAAATTTTCCGATTTTTGTCCCAATTCTTCCCATTCCCATTGAAACTTTTCAAATCCCTCTCAAAATTGTGGAAATTCTGTTGAAGCTTTTAAAATTCTCTCTAGAATTTTCAAAATCCATGTCCACATGTTCACAATTTCACGTCAAAAAATGGCTAAAATTCCAGTTGAAATTTTTTCAAAGTCCCTTAAAAATTTTCCAATTTTTTGTCCCAATTCTTCCCATTCCCATTGAAACTTTTCAAATCCCTCTCAAAATTGTTGAAATTCTCTTGAAGCTTTTAAAATTCTCTCTAGAATTTTCAAAATCCATGGCCACATGTTTACAATTTCACGTCAAAAAATGGCTAAAATTCCAGTTGAAATTTTTCCAAAGTCCCTTAAATACTTTCCAATTTTTGTCCCAATTCTTCCCATTCCCATTGAAACTTTTCAAATCCCTCTCAAAATTGTTGAAATTCTCTTGAAGCTTTTAAAATTCTCTCTAGAATTTTCAAAATCCATGGCCACATGTTTACAATTTCACGTCAAAAAATTGCTAAAATTCCAGTTGAAATTTTTTCAAAGTCCCTTCAAAATTTTCCAATTTTTGTCCCAATTCTTCCCATTCCCATTGAAACTTTTCAAATCCCTCTCAAAATTGTTGAAATTCTGTTGAAGCTTTTAAAATTCTCTCTAGAATTTTCAAAATCCATGTCCACATATTTTCAATTTCACGTCAAAAAATTGCTAAAATTCCAGTTGAAATTTTTTCAAAGTCCCTTAAAAATTTTCCAATTTTTGTCCCAATTCTTCCCATTCCCATTGAAACTTTTCAAATCCCTCTCAAAATTGTTGAAATTCTCTTGAAGCTTTTAAAATTCTCTCTAGAATTTTCAAAATCCATGGCCACATGTTTACAATTTCACGTAACAAAATGGCTAAAATTCCAGTTGAAATTTTTTCAAAGTCCCTTAAAAATTTTCTAATTTTTGTCCCAATTCTTCCCATTCCCATTGAAACTTTTCAAATCCCTCTCAAAATTGTTGAAATTCTCTTGAAGCTTTTAAAATTCTCTCTAGAATTTTCAAAATCCATGGCCACATGTTTACAATTTCACGTCAAAAATTTGCTAAAATTCCAGTTGAAATTTTTTCAAAGTCCCTTAAAAATTTTCCAATTTTTGTCCCAATTCTTCCCATTCCCATTGAAACTTTTCAAATCCCTCTCAAAATTGTTGAAATTCTCTTGAAGCTTTTAAAATTCTCTCTAGAATTTTCAAAATCCATGTCCACATGTTCACAATTTCACGTCAAAAAATGGCTAAAATTCCAGTTGAAATTTTTTCAAAGTCCCTTCAAAATTTTCCAATTTTTGTCCCAATTCTTCCCATTCCCATTGAAACTTTTCAAATCCCTCTCAAAACTGTTGAAATTCTCTTGAAGCTTTTAAAATTCTCTCTAGAATTTTCAAAATCCATGTCCACATGTTCACAATTTCACGTCAAAAAATTGCTAAAATTCCAGTTGAAATTTTTTCGAAGTCCCTTAAAAATTTTCCAATTTTTGTCCCAATTCTTCCCATTCCCATTGAAACTTTTCAAATCCCTCTCAAAATTGTTGAAATTCTGTTGAAGCTTTTAAAATTCTCTCTAGAATTTTCAAAATCCATGTCCACATGTTTACAATTTCACGTCAAAAAATGGCTAAAATTCCAGTTGAAATTTTTTCAAAGTCCCTTAAAAATTTTCCAATTTTTGTCCCAATTCTTCCCATTCCCATTGAAACTTTTCAAATCCCTCTCAAAATTGTTGAAATTCTGTTGAAGCTTTTAAAATTCTCTCTAGAATTTTCAAAATCCATGTCCACACGTTTACAATTTCACGTCAAAAATTTGCTAAAATTCCAGTTGAAATTTTTTCAAAGTCCCTTAAAAATTTTCCAACTTTTGTCCCAATTCTTCCCATTCCCATTGAAACTTTTCAAATCCCTCTCAAAATTGTTGAAATTCTCTTGAAGCTTTTAAAATTCTCTCTAGAATTTTCAAAATCCATGTCCACATGTTTACAATTTCACGTCAAAAAATGGCTAAAATGCCAGTTGAAATTTTTTCAAAGTCCCTTAAAAATTTTCCAATTTTTGTCCCAATTCTTCCCATTCCCATTGAAACTTTTCAAATCCCTCTCAAAAGTGTTGAAATTCTGTTGAAGCTTTTAAAATTCTCTCTTGAATTTTCAAAATCCATGTCCACATGTTTACAATTTCACGTCAAAAAATGGCTAAAATTCCAGTTGAAATTTTTCAAAGTCCCTTAAAAATTTTCCAATTTTTGTCCCAATTCTTCCCATTCCCATTGAAACTTTTCAAATCCCTCTCAAAATTGTAGAAATTCTGTTGAAGCTTTTAAAATTCTCTCTAGAATTTTCAAAATCCATGTCCGCATGTTTACAATTTCACGTCAAAAAATGGCTAAAATTCCAGTTGAAATTTTTTCAAAGTCCCTTAAAAATTTTCCAATTTTTGTCCCAATTCTTCCCATTCCCATTGAAACTTTTCAAATCCCTCTCAAAATTGTTGAAATTCTCTTGAAGCTTTTAAAATTCTCTCTAGAATTTTCAAAATCCTTGGCCACATGTTTACAATTTCACGTAAAAAAAATGCTAAAATTCCAGTTGAAATTTTTTCAAAGTCCCTTAAAAATTTTCCAATTTTTGTCCCAATTCTTCCCATTCCCATTGAAACTTTTCAAATCCCTCTCAAAATTGTTGAAATTCTGTTGAAGCTTTTAAAATTCTCTCTAGAATTTTCAAAATCCATGTCCACATGTTTACAATTTCACGTCAAAAAATTGCTAAAATTCCAGTTGAAATTTTTTCAAAGTCCCTTCAAAATTTTCCAATTTTTGTCCCAATTCTTCCCATTCCCATTGAAACTTTTCAAATCCCTCTCAAAATTGTTGAAATTCTCTTGAAGCTTTTAAAATTCTCTCTAGAATTTTCAAAATCCATGTCCACATGTTTACAATTTCACGTCAAAAATTTGCTAAAATTCCAGTTGAAATTTTTTCAAAGTCCCTTAAAAATTTTCCAACTTTTGTCCCAATTCTTCCCATTCCCATTGAAACTTTTCAAATCCCTCTCAAAATTGTTGAAATTCTCTTGAAGCTTTTAAAATTCTCTCTAGAATTTTCAAAATCCATGTCCACATGTTTACAATTTCACGTCAAAAAATGGCTAAAATGCCAGTTGAAATTTTTTCAAAGTCCCTTAAAAATTTTCCAATTTTTGTCCCAATTCTTCCCATTCCCATTGAAACTTTTCAAATCCCTCTCAAAAGTGTTGAAATTCTCTTGAAGCTTTTAAAATTCTCTCTAGAATTTTCAAAATCCATGGCCACATGTTTACAATTTCACGTAACAAAATGGCTAAAATTCCAGTTGAAATTTTTTCAAAGTCCCTTAAAAATTTTCCAATTTTTGTCCCAATTCTTCCCATTCCCATTGAAACTTTTCAAATCCCTCTCAAAATTGTTGAAATTCTCTTGAAGCTTTTAAAATTCTCTCTAGAATTTTCAAAATCCATGTCCACATGTTTACAATTTCACGTCAAAAAATGGCTAAAATTCCAGTTGAAATTTTTTCAAAGTCCCTTCAAAATTTTCCAATTTTTGTCCCAATTCTTCCCATTCCCATTGAAACTTTTCAAATCCCTCTCAAAATTGTTGAAATTCTCTTGAAGCTTTTAAAATTCTCTCTAGAATTTTCAAAATCCATGTCCACATGTTCACAATTTCACGTCAAAAAATTGCTAAAATTCCAGTTGAAATTTTTTCGAAGTCCCTTAAAAATTTTCCAATTTTTGTCCCAATTCTTCCCATTCCCATTGAAACTTTTCAAATCCCTCTCAAAATTGTTGAAATTCTGTTGAAGCTTTTAAAATTCTCTCTAGAATTTTCAAAATCCATGTCCACATTTTTTCAATTTCACGTCAAAAAATTGCTAAAATTCCAGTTGAAATTTTTTCAAAGTCCCTTAAAAATTTTCCAATTTTTGTCCCAATTCTTCCCATTCCCATTGAAACTTTTCAAATCCCTCTCAAAATTGTTGAAATTCTCTTGAAGCTTTTAAAATTCTCTCTAGAATTTTCAAAATCCATGTCCACATGTTTACAATTTCACGTCAAAAAATGGCTAAAATTCCAGTTGAAATTTTTTCAAAGTCCCTTCAAAATTTTCCAATTTTTGTCCCAATTCTTCCCATTCCCATTGAAACTTTTCAAATCCCTCTCAAAATTGTTGAAATTCTCTTGAAGCTTTTAAAATTCTCTCTAGAATTTTCAAAATCCATGTCCACATGTTCACAATTTCACGTCAAAAAATTGCTAAAATTCCAGTTGAAATTTTTTCGAAGTCCCTTAAAAATTTTCCAATTTTTGTCCCAATTCTTCCCATTCCCATTGAAACTTTTCAAATCCCTCTCAAAATTGTTGAAATTCTGTTGAAGCTTTTAAAATTCTCTCTAGAATTTTCAAAATCCATGTCCACATTTTTTCAATTTCACGTCAAAAAATTGCTAAAATTCCAGTTGAAATTTTTTCAAAGTCCCTTAAAAATTTTCCAATTTTTGTCCCAATTCTTCCCATTCCCATTGAAACTTTTCAAATCCCTCTCAAAATTGTTGAAATTCTCTTGAAGCTTTTAAAATTCTCTCTAGAATTTTCAAAATCCTTGGCCACATGTTTACAATTTCACGTAAAAAAAATGCTAAAATTCCAGTTGAAATTTTTTCAAAGTCCCTTAAAAATTTTCCAATTTTTGTCCCAATTCTTCCCATTCCCATTGAAACTTTTCAAATCCCTCTCAAAATTGTTGAAATTCTGTTGAAGCTTTTAAAATTCTCTCTAGAATTTTCAAAATCCATGTCCACATGTTTACAATTTCACGTCAAAAAATTGCTAAAATTCCAGTTGAAATTTTTTCAAAGTCCCTTCAAAATTTTCCAATTTTTGTCCCAATTCTTCCCATTCCCATTGAAACTTTTCAAATCCCTCTCAAAATTGTTGAAATTCTCTTGAAGCTTTTAAAATTCTCTCTAGAATTTTCAAAATCCATGGCCACATGTTTACAATTTCACATAAAAAAATGGCTAAAATTCCAGTTGAAATTTTTTCAAAGTCCCTTAAAAATTTTCCAACTTTTGTCCCAATTCTTCCCATTCCCATTGAAACTTTTCAAATCCCTCTCAAAATTGTTGAAATTCTCTTGAAGCTTTTAAAATTCTCTCTAGAATTTTCAAAATCCATGTCCACATGTTTACAATTTCACGTCAAAAAATGGCTAAAATGCCAGTTGAAATTTTTTCAAAGTCCCTTAAAAATTTTCCAATTTTTGTCCCAATTCTTCCCATTCCCATTGAAACTTTTCAAATCCCTCTCAAAATTGTTGAAATTCTCTTGAAGCTTTTAAAATTCTCTCTAGAATTTTCAAAATCCATGTCCACATGTTTACAATTTCACATAAAAAAATGGCTAAAATTCCAGTTGCAATTTTTTCAAAGTCCCTTAAAAATTTTCCAATTTTTGTCCCAATTCTTCCCATTCCCATTGAAACTTTTCAAATCCCTCTCAAAATTGTTGAAATTCTGTTGAAGCTTTTAAAATTCTCTCTAGAATTTTCAAAATCCATGTCCACACGTTTACAATTTCACGTCAAAAATTTGCTAAAATTCCAGTTGAAATTTTTTCAAAGTCCCTTAAAAATTTTCCAACTTTTGTCCCAATTCTTCCCATTCCCATTGAAACTTTTCAAATCCCTCTCAAAATTGTTGAAATTCTCTTGAAGCTTTTAAAATTCTCTCTAGAATTTTCAAAATCCATGTCCACATGTTTACAATTTCACGTCAAAAAATGGCTAAAATGCCAGTTGAAATTTTTTCAAAGTCCCTTAAAAATTTTCCAATTTTTGTCCCAATTCTTCCCATTCCCATTGAAACTTTTCAAATCCCTCTCAAAAGTGTTGAAATTCTGTTGAAGCTTTTAAAATTCTCTCTTGAATTTTCAAAATCCATGTCCACATGTTTACAATTTCACGTCAAAAAATGGCTAAAATTCCAGTTGAAATTTTTTCAAAGTCCCTTAAAAATTTTCCAATTTTTGTCCCAATTCTTCCCATTCCCATTGAAACTTTTCAAATCCCTCTCAAAATTGTAGAAATTCTGTTGAAGCTTTTAAAATTCTCTCTAGAATTTTCAAAATCCATGTCCGCATGTTTACAATTTCACGTCAAAAAATGGCTAAAATTCCAGTTGAAATTTTTTCAAAGTCCCTTAAAAATTTTCCAATTTTTGTCCCAATTCTTCCCATTCCCATTGAAACTTTTCAAATCCCTCTCAAAATTGTTGAAATTCTCTTGAAGCTTTTAAAATTCTCTCTAGAATTTTCAAAATCCTTGGCCACATGTTTACAATTTCACGTAAAAAAAATGCTAAAATTCCAGTTGAAATTTTTTCAAAGTCCCTTAAAAATTTTCCAATTTTTGTCCCAATTCTTCCCATTCCCATTGAAACTTTTCAAATCCCTCTCAAAATTGTTGAAATTCTGTTGAAGCTTTTAAAATTCTCTCTAGAATTTTCAAAATCCATGTCCACATGTTTACAATTTCACGTCAAAAAATTGCTAAAATTCCAGTTGAAATTTTTTCAAAGTCCCTTCAAAATTTTCCAATTTTTGTCCCAATTCTTCCCATTCCCATTGAAACTTTTCAAATCCCTCTCAAAATTGTTGAAATTCTCTTGAAGCTTTTAAAATTCTCTCTAGAATTTTCAAAATCCATGGCCACATGTTTACAATTTCACGTCAAAAATTTGCTAAAATTCCAGTTGAAATTTTTTCAAAGTCCCTTAAAAATTTTCCAACTTTTGTCCCAATTCTTCCCATTCCCATTGAAACTTTTCAAATCCCTCTCAAAATTGTTGAAATTCTCTTGAAGCTTTTAAAATTCTCTCTAGAATTTTCAAAATCCATGTCCACATGTTTACAATTTCACGTCAAAAAATGGCTAAAATGCCAGTTGAAATTTTTTCAAAGTCCCTTAAAAATTTTCCAATTTTTGTCCCAATTCTTCCCATTCCCATTGAAACTTTTCAAATCCCTCTCAAAAGTGTTGAAATTCTCTTGAAGCTTTTAAAATTCTCTCTAGAATTTTCAAAATCCATGTCCACATGTTTACAATTTCACGTAACAAAATGGCTAAAATTCCAGTTGCAATTTTTTCAAAGTCCCTTAAAAATTTTCCAATTTTTGTCCCAATTCTTCCCATTCCCATTGAAACTTTTCAAATCCCTCTCAAAATTGTTGAAATTCTCTTGAAGCTTTTAAAATTCTCTCTAGAATTTTCAAAATCCATGTCCACATGTTTACAATTTCACGTCAAAAAATGGCTAAAATTCCAGTTGAAATTTTTTCAAAGTCCCTTAAAAATTTTCCAATTTTTGTCCCAATTCTTCCCATTCCCATTGAAACTTTTCAAATCCCTCTCAAAATTGTTGAAATTCTCTTGAAGCTTTTAAAATTCTCTCTAGAATTTTCAAAATCCATGGCCACATGTTTACAATTTCACATAAAAAAATGGCTAAAATTCCAGTTGAAATTTTTTCAAAGTCCCTTAAAAATTTTCCAATTTTTGTCCCAATTCTTCCCATTCCCATTGAAACTTTTCAAATCCCTCTCAAAATTGTTGAAATTCTCTTGAAGCTTTTAAAATTCTCTCTAGAATTTTCAAAATCCATGGCCACATGTTTACAATTTCACGTCAAAAAATGGCTAAAATTCCAGTTGAAATTTTTTCAAAGTCCCTTAAAAATTTTCCAATTTTTGTCCCAATTCTTCCCATTCCCATTGAAACTTTTCAAGTCCCTCTCAAAATTGTAGAAATTCTGTTGAAGCTTTTAAAATTCTCTCTAGAATTTTCAAAATCCATGTCCACATGTTCACAATTTCACGTCAAAAAATGGCTAAAATTCCAGTTGAAATTTTTTCAAAGTCCCTTAAAAATTTTCCAATTTTTGTCCCAATTCTTCCCATTCCCATTGAAACTTTTCAAATCCCTCTCAAAATTGTTGAAATTCTCTTGAAGCTTTTAAAATTCTCTCTTGAATTTTCAAAATCCATGGCCACATGTTTACAATTTCACATAAAAAAATGGCTAAAATTCCAGTTGAAATTTTTTCAAAGTCCCTTAAAAATTTTCCAATTTTTGTCCCAATTCTTCCCATTCCCATTGAAACTTTTCAAATCCCTCTCAAAATTGTTGAAATTCTGTTGAAGCTTTTAAAATTCTCTCTAGAATTTTCAAAATCCATGGCCACATGTTTACAATTTCACGTCAAAAAATTGCTAAAATTCCAGTTGAAATTTTTACAAAGTCCCTTAAAAATTTTCCAATTTTTGTCCCAATTCTTCCCATTCCCATTGAAACTTTTCAAATCCCTCTCAAAATTGTAGAAATTCTGTTGAAGCTTTTAAAATTCTCTCTAGAATTTTCAAAATCCATGGCCACATGTTTACAATTTCACGTCAAAAAATGGCTAAAATTCCAGTTGCAATTTTTTCAAAGTCCCTTAAAAATTTTCCAATTTTTGTCCCAATTCTTCCCATTCCCATTGAAACTTTTCAAGTCCCTCTCAAAATTGTAGAAATTCTGTTGAAGCTTTTAAAATTCTCTCTAGAATTTTCAAAATCCATGTCCACATGTTTACAATTTCACATAAAAAAATTGCTAAAATTCCAGTTGAAATTTTTTCAAAGTCCCTGAAAAATTTTCCAATTATTGTCCCAATTCTTCCCATTCCCATTGAAACTTTTCAAATCCCTCTCAATATTGTTGAAATTCTCTTGAAGCTTTTAAAATTCTCTCTAGAATTTTCAAAATCCATGGCCACATGTTTACAATTTCACGTCAAAAAATGGCTAAAATTCCAGTTGAAATTTTTTCAAAGTCCCTTAAAAATTTTCCAATTTTTGTCCCAATTCTTCCCATTCCCATTAAAACTTTTCAAATCCCTCTCAAAATTGTTGAAATTCTCTTGAAGCTTTTAAAATTCTCTCTAGAATTTTCAAAATCCATGGCCACATGTTTACAATTTCACGTCAAAAAATTGCTAAAATTCCAGTTGAAATTTTTACAAAGTCCCTTAAAAATTTTCCAATTTTTGTCCCAATTCTTCCCATTCCCATTGAAACTTTTCAAATCCCTCTCAAAATTGTTGAAATTCTCTTGAAGCTTTTAAAATTCTCTCTAGAATTTTCAAAATCCATGGCCACATGTTTACAATTTCACGTCAAAAAATGGCTAAAATTCCAGTTGAAATTTTTTCAAAGTCCCTTAAAAATTTTCCAATTTTTGTCCCAATTCTTCCCATTCCCATTGAAACTTTTCAAATCCCTCTCAAAATTGTTGAAATTCTCTTGAAGCTTTTAAAATTCTCTCTAGAATTTTCAAAATCCATGTCCACATGTTTACAATTTCACGTCAAAAAATGGCTAAAATGCCAGTTGAAATTTTTTCAAAGTCCCTTAAAAATTTTCCAATTTTTGTCCCAATTCTTCCCATTCCCATTGAAACTTTTCAAATCCCTCTCAAAATTGTTGAAATTCTGTTGAAGCTTTTAAAATTCTCTCTTGAATTTTCAAAATCCATGTCCACATGTTTACAATTTCACATAAAAAAATTGCTAAAATTCCAGTTGAAATTTTTTCAAAGTCCCTTCAAAATTTTCTAATTTTTGTCCCAATTCTTCCCATTCCCATTGAAACTTTTCAAATCCCTCTCAAAATTGTTGAAATTCTCTTGAAGCTTTTAAAATTCTCTCTAGAATTTTCAAAATCCATGTCCACATGTTTACAATTTCACGTCAAAAAATGGCTAAAATTCCAGTTGAAATTTTTTCAAAGTCCCTTAAAATTTTCCAATTTTTGTCTCAATTCTTCCCATTCCCATTGAAACTTTTCAAATCCCTCTCAAAATTGTTGAAATTCTCTTGAAGCTTTTAAAATTCTCTCTTGAATTTTCAAAATCCATGGCCACATGTTTACAATTTCACATAAAAAAATGGCTAAAATTCCAGTTGAAATTTTTTCAAAGTCCCTTAAAAATTTTCCAATTTTTGTCCCAATTCTTCCCATTCCCATTGAAACTTTTCAAATCCCTCTCAAAATTGTTGAAATTCTGTTGAAGCTTTTAAAATTCTCTCTAGAATTTTCAAAATCCATGGCCACATGTTTACAATTTCACGTCAAAAAATTGCTAAAATTCCAGTTGAAATTTTTACAAAGTCCCTTAAAAATTTTCCAATTTTTGTCCCAATTCTTCCCATTCCCATTGAAACTTTTCAAATCCCTCTCAAAATTGTAGAAATTCTGTTGAAGCTTTTAAAATTCTCTCTAGAATTTTCAAAATCCATGGCCACATGTTTACAATTTCACGTCAAAAAATGGCTAAAATTCCAGTTGCAATTTTTTCAAAGTCCCTTAAAAATTTTCCAATTTTTGTCCCAATTCTTCCCATTCCCATTGAAACTTTTCAAGTCCCTCTCAAAATTGTAGAAATTCTGTTGAAGCTTTTAAAATTCTCTCTAGAATTTTCAAAATCCATGTCCACATGTTTACAATTTCACATAAAAAAATTGCTAAAATTCCAGTTGAAATTTTTTCAAAGTCCCTGAAAAATTTTCCAATTATTGTCCCAATTCTTCCCATTCCCATTGAAACTTTTCAAATCCCTCTCAATATTGTTGAAATTCTCTTGAAGCTTTTAAAATTCTCTCTTGAATTTTCAAAATCCATGGCCACATGTTTACAATTTCACGTCAAAAAATGGCTAAAATTCCAGTTGAAATTTTTTCAAAGTCCCTTAAAAATTTTCCAATTTTTGTCCCAATTCTTCCCATTCCCATTGAAACTTTTCAAGTCCCTCTCAAAATTGTAGAAATTCTGTTGAAGCTTTTAAAATTCTCTCTAGAATTTTCAAAATCCATGTCCACATGTTTACAATTTCACATAAAAAAATTGCTAAAATTCCAGTTGAAATTTTTTCAAAGTCCCTGAAAAATTTTCCAATTATTGTCCCAATTCTTCCCATTCCCATTGAAACTTTTCAAATCCCTCTCAATATTGTTGAAATTCTCTTGAAGCTTTTAAAATTCTCTCTTGAATTTTCAAAATCCATGGCCACATGTTTACAATTTCACGTCAAAAAATGGCTAAAATTCCAGTTGAAATTTTTTCAAAGTCCCTTAAAAATTTTCCAATTTTTGTCCCAATTCTTCCCATTCCCATTGAAACTTTTCAAGTCCCTCTCAAAATTGTAGAAATTCTGTTGAAGCTTTTAAAATTCTCTCTAGAATTTTCAAAATCCATGGCCACATGTTTACAATTTCACGTCAAAAAATTGCTAAAATTCCAGTTGAAATTTTTACAAAGTCCCTTAAAAATTTTCCAATTTTTGTCCCAATTCTTCCCATTCCCATTGAAACTTTTCAAATCCCTCTCAAAATTGTTGAAATTCTCTTGAAGCTTTTAAAATTCTCTCTAGAATTTTCAAAATCCATGGCCACATGTTTACAATTTCACGTCAAAAAATGGCTAAAATTCCAGTTGAAATTTTTTCAAAGTCCCTTAAAAATTTTCCAATTTTTGTCCCAATTCTTCCCATTCCCATTGAAACTTTTCAAGTCCCTCTCAAAATTGTAGAAATTCTGTTGAAGCTTTTAAAATTCTCTCTAGAATTTTCAAAATCCATGGCCACATGTTTACAATTTCACGTCAAAAAATTGCTAAAATTCCAGTTGAAATTTTTACAAAGTCCCTTAAAAATTTTCCAATTTTTGTCCCAATTCTTCCCATTCCCATTGAAACTTTTCAAATCCCTCTCAAAATTGTTGAAATTCTCTTGAAGCTTTTAAAATTCTCTCTAGAATTTTAAAAATCCATGGCCACATGTTTACAATTTCACGTCAAAAAATGGCTAAAATTCCAGTTGAAATTTTTTCAAAGTCCCTTAAAAATTTTCCAATTTTTGTCCCAATTCTTCCCATTCCCATTGAAACTTTTCAAATCCCTCTCAAAATTGTTGAAATTCTCTTGAAGCTTTTAAAATTCTCTCTAGAATTTTCAAAATCCATGGCCACATGTTTACAATTTCACGTCAAAAAATGGCTAAAATTCCAGTTGAAATTTTTTCAAAGTCCCTTAAAAATTTTCCAATTTTTGTCCCAATTCTTCCCATTCCCATTGAAACTTTTCAAATCCCTCTCAAAATTGTTGAAATTCTCTTGAAGCTTTTAAAATTCTCTCTAGAATTTTCAAAATCCATGTCCACATGTTTACAATTTCACGTCAAAAAATGGCTAAAATGCCAGTTGAAATTTTTTCAAAGTCCCTTAAAAATTTTCCAATTTTTGTCCCAATTCTTCCCATTCCCATTGAAACTTTTCAAATCCCTCTCAAAATTGTTGAAATTCTGTTGAAGCTTTTAAAATTCTCTCTTGAATTTTCAAAATCCATGTCCACATGTTTACAATTTCACATAAAAAAATTGCTAAAATTCCAGTTGAAATTTTTTCAAAGTCCCTTCAAAATTTTCTAATTTTTGTCCCAATTCTTCCCATTCCCATTGAAACTTTTCAAATCCCTCTCAAAATTGTTGAAATTCTCTTGAAGCTTTTAAAATTCTCTCTAGAATTTTCAAAATCCATGTCCACATGTTTACAATTTCACGTCAAAAAATGGCTAAAATTCCAGTTGAAATTTTTTCAAAGTCCCTTAAAATTTTCCAATTTTTGTCTCAATTCTTCCCATTCCCATTGAAACTTTTCAAATCCCTCTCAAAATTGTTGAAATTCTCTTGAAGCTTTTAAAATTCTCTCTTGAATTTTCAAAATCCATGGCCACATGTTTACAATTTCACATAAAAAAATGGCTAAAATTCCAGTTGAAATTTTTTCAAAGTCCCTTAAAAATTTTCCAATTTTTGTCCCAATTCTTCCCATTCCCATTGAAACTTTTCAAATCCCTCTCAAAATTGTTGAAATTCTGTTGAAGCTTTTAAAATTCTCTCTAGAATTTTCAAAATCCATGGCCACATGTTTACAATTTCACGTCAAAAAATTGCTAAAATTCCAGTTGAAATTTTTACAAAGTCCCTTAAAAATTTTCCAATTTTTGTCCCAATTCTTCCCATTCCCATTGAAACTTTTCAAATCCCTCTCAAAATTGTAGAAATTCTGTTGAAGCTTTTAAAATTCTCTCTAGAATTTTCAAAATCCATGGCCACATGTTTACAATTTCACGTCAAAAAATGGCTAAAATTCCAGTTGCAATTTTTTCAAAGTCCCTTAAAAATTTTCCAATTTTTGTCCCAATTCTTCCCATTCCCATTGAAACTTTTCAAGTCCCTCTCAAAATTGTAGAAATTCTGTTGAAGCTTTTAAAATTCTCTCTAGAATTTTCAAAATCCATGTCCACATGTTTACAATTTCACATAAAAAAATTGCTAAAATTCCAGTTGAAATTTTTTCAAAGTCCCTGAAAAATTTTCCAATTATTGTCCCAATTCTTCCCATTCCCATTGAAACTTTTCAAATCCCTCTCAATATTGTTGAAATTCTCTTGAAGCTTTTAAAATTCTCTCTTGAATTTTCAAAATCCATGGCCACATGTTTACAATTTCACGTCAAAAAATGGCTAAAATTCCAGTTGAAATTTTTTCAAAGTCCCTTAAAAATTTTCCAATTTTTGTCCCAATTCTTCCCATTCCCATTGAAACTTTTCAAGTCCCTCTCAAAATTGTAGAAATTCTGTTGAAGCTTTTAAAATTCTCTCTAGAATTTTCAAAATCCATGGCCACATGTTTACAATTTCACGTCAAAAAATTGCTAAAATTCCAGTTGAAATTTTTACAAAGTCCCTTAAAAATTTTCCAATTTTTGTCCCAATTCTTCCCATTCCCATTGAAACTTTTCAAATCCCTCTCAAAATTGTTGAAATTCTCTTGAAGCTTTTAAAATTCTCTCTAGAATTTTCAAAATCCATGGCCACATGTTTACAATTTCACGTCAAAAAATGGCTAAAATTCCAGTTGAAATTTTTTCAAAGTCCCTTAAAAATTTTCCAATTTTTGTCCCAATTCTTCCCATTCCCATTGAAACTTTTCAAATCCCTCTCAAAATTGTTGAAATTCTCTTGAAGCTTTTAAAATTCTCTCTAGAATTTTCAAAATCCATGTCCACATGTTTACAATTTCACGTCAAAAAATGGCTAAAATTCCAGTTGAAATTTTTTCAAAGTCCCTGAAAAATTTTCCAATTTTTGTCCCAATTCTTCCCATTCCCATTGAAACTTTTCAAATCCCTCTCAAAATTGTTGAAATTCTGTTGAAGCTTTTAAAATTCTCTCTAGAATTTTCAAAATCCATGTCCACATGTTTACAATTTCACATAAAAAAATTGCTAAAATTCCAGTTGAAATTTTTTCAAAGTCCCTTCAAAATTTTCCAATTTTTGTCCCAATTCTTCCCATTCCCACTGAAACTTTTCAAATCCCTCTCAAAATTGTTGAAATTCTGTTGAAGCTTTTAAAATTCTCTCTAGAATTTTCAAAATCCATGGCCACATGTTTACAATTTCACGTCAAAAAATTGCTAAAATTCCAGTTGAAATTTTTACAAAGTCCCTTAAAAATTTTCCAATTTTTGTCCCAATTCTTCCCATTCCCATTGAAACTTTTCAAATCCCTCTCAAAATTGTTGAAATTCTCTTGAAGCTTTTAAAATTCTCTCTAGAATTTTCAAAATCCATGGCCACATGTTTACAATTTCACGTCAAAAAATGGCTAAAATTCCAGTTGAAATTTTTTCAAAGTCCCTTAAAAATTTTCCAATTTTTGTCCCAATTCTTCCCATTCCCATTGAAACTTTTCAAATCCCTCTCAAAATTGTTGAAATTCTCTTGAAGCTTTTAAAATTCTCTCTAGAATTTTCAAAATCCATGTCCACATGTTTACAATTTCACGTCAAAAAATGGCTAAAATTCCAGTTGAAATTTTTTCAAAGTCCCTGAAAAATTTTCCAATTTTTGTCCCAATTCTTCCCATTCCCATTGAAACTTTTCAAATCCCTCTCAAAATTGTTGAAATTCTGTTGAAGCTTTTAAAATTCTCTCTAGAATTTTCAAAATCCATGTCCACATGTTTACAATTTCACATAAAAAAATTGCTAAAATTCCAGTTGAAATTTTTTCAAAGTCCCTTCAAAATTTTCCAATTTTTGTCCCAATTCTTCCCATTCCCACTGAAACTTTTCAAATCCCTCTCAAAATTGTTGAAATTCTGTTGAAGCTTTTAAAACTCTCTCTAGAATTTTCAAAATCCATGGCCACATGTTCACAATTTCACATAAAAAAATGGCTAAAATGCCAGTTGAAATTTTTTCAAAGTCCCTTAAAAATTTTCCAATTTTTGTCCCAATTCTTCCCATTCCCATTGAAACTTTTCAAGTCCCTCTCAAAATTGTAGAAATTCTGTTGAAGCTTTTAAAATTCTCTCTAGAATTTTCAAAATCCATGTCCACATGTTTACAATTTCACGTCAAAAAATTGCTAAAATTCCAGTTGAAATTTTTTCAAAGTCCCTGAAAAATTTTCCAATTTTTGTCCCAATTCTTCCCATTCCCATTGAAACTTTTCAAATCCCTCTCAAAATTGTTGAAATTCTCTTGAAGCTTTTAAAATTCTCTCTAGAATTTTCAAAATCCATGGCCACATGTTTACAATTTCACGTCAAAAAATGGCTAAAATTCCAGTTGAAATTTTTTCAAAGTCCCTTAAAAATTTTCCAATTTTTGTCCCAATTCTTCCCATTCCCATTAAAACTTTTCAAATCCCTCTCAAAATTGTTGAAATTCTCTTGAAGCTTTTAAAATTCTCTCTAGAATTTTCAAAATCCATGGCCACATGTTTACAATTTCACGTCAAAAAATTGCTAAAATTCCAGTTGAAATTTTTACAAAGTCCCTTAAAAATTTTCCAATTTTTGTCCCAATTCTTCCCATTCCCATTGAAACTTTTCAAATCCCTCTCAAAATTGTTGAAATTCTCTTGAAGCTTTTAAAATTCTCTCTAGAATTTTCAAAATCCATGGCCACATGTTTACAATTTCACGTCAAAAAATGGCTAAAATTCCAGTTGAAATTTTTTCAAAGTCCCTTAAAAATTTTCCAATTTTTGTCCCAATTCTTCCCATTCCCATTGAAACTTTTCAAATCCCTCTCAAAATTGTTGAAATTCTCTTGAAGCTTTTAAAATTCTCTCTAGAATTTTCAAAATCCATGGCCACATGTTTACAATTTCACGTCAAAAAATTGCTAAAATTCCAGTTGAAATTTTTTCAAAGTCCCTTAAAAATTTCCCAATTTTTGTCCCAATTCTTCCCATTCCCATTGAAACTTTTCAAATCCCTCTCAAAATTGTTGAAATTCTCTTGAAGCTTTTAAAATTCTCTCTAGAATTTTCAAAATCCATGTCCACATGTTTACAATTTCACGTCAAAAAATGGCTAAAATTCCAGTTGAAATTTTTTCAAAGTCCCTTCAAAATTTTCCAATTTTTGTCCCAATTCTTCCCATTCCCATTGAAACTTTTCAAATCCCTCTCAAAATTGTTGAAATTCTGTTGAAGCTTTTAAAATTCTCTCTAGAATTTTCAAAATCCATGTCCACATGTTTACAATTTCACGTCAAAAAATTGCTAAAATTCCAGTTGAAATTTTTTCAAAGTCCCTTCAAAATTTTCCAATTTTTGTCCCAATTCTTCCCATTCCCATTGAAACTTTTCAAATCCCTCTCAAAATTGTTGAAATTCTGTTGAAGCTTTTAAAATTCTCTCTAGAATTTTCAAAATCCATGGCCACATGTTTACAATTTCACATAAAAAAATGGCTAAAATTCCAGTTGAAATTTTTTCAAAGTCCCTTAAAAATTTTCCAACTTTTGTCCCAATTCTTCCCATTCCCATTGAAACTTTTCAAATCCCTCTCAAAATTGTTGAAATTCTCTTGAAGCTTTTAAAATTCTCTCTAGAATTTTCAAAATCCATGTCCACATGTTTACAATTTCACGTCAAAAAATGGCTAAAATGCCAGTTGAAATTTTTTCAAAGTCCCTTAAAAATTTTCCAATTTTTGTCCCAATTCTTCCCATTCCCATTGAAACTTTTCAAATCCCTCTCAAAAGTGTTGAAATTCTGTTGAAGCTTTTAAAATTCTCTCTTGAATTTTCAAAATCCATGTCCACATGTTTACAATTTCACATAAAAAAATTGCTAAAATTCCAGTTGCAATTTTTTCAAAGTCCCTTAAAAATTTTCCAATTTTTGTCCCAATTCTTCCCATTCCCATTGAAACTTTTCAAATCCCTCTCAAAATTGTTGAAATTCTCTTGAAGCTTTTAAAATTCTCTCTAGAATTTTCAAAATCCATGTCCACATGTTTACAATTTCACGTCAAAAAATGGCTAAAATGCCAGTTGAAATTTTTTCAAAGTCCCTTCAAAATTTTCCAATTTTTGTCCCAATTCTTCCCATTCCCATTGAAACTTTTCAAATCCCTCTCAAAATTGTTGAAATTCTCTTGAAGCTTTTAAAATTCTCTCTAGAATTTTCAAAATCCATGGCCACATGTTTACAATTTCACGTCAAAAAATGGCTAAAATTCCAGTTGAAATTTTTTCAAAGTGCCTTAAAAATTTTCCAATTTTTGTCCCAATTCTTCCCATTCCCATTGAAACTTTTCAAATCCCTCTCAAAATTGTTGAAATTCTCTTGAAGCTTTTAAAATTCTCTCTAGAATTTTCAAAATCCATGTCCACATGTTTACAATTTCACGTCAAAAAATGGCTAAAATTCCAGTTGAAATTTTTTCAAAGTCCCTTAAAAATTTTCCAATTTTTGTCTCAATTCTTCCCATTCCCATTGAAACTTTTCAAATCCCTCTCAAAATTGTTGAAATTCTCTTGAAGCTTTTAAAATTCTCTCTAGAATTTTCAAAATCCATGGCCACATGTTTACAATTTCACGTCAAAAAATGGCTAAAATTCCAGTTGAAATTTTTTCAAAGTCCCTTAAAAATTTTCCAATTTTTGTCCCAATTCTTCCCATTCCCATTGAAACTTTTCAAATCCCTCTCAAAATTGTTGAAATTCTGTTGAAGCTTTTAAAATTCTCTCTAGAATTTTCAAAATCCATGTCCACATGTTTACAATTTCACGTCAAAAAATGGCTAAAATTCCAGTTGAAATTTTTTCAAAGTCCCTTAAAAATTTTCCAATTTTTGTCCCAATTCTTCCCATTCCCATTGAAACTTTTCAAGTCCCTCTCAAAATTGTTGAAATTCTGTTGAAGCTTTTAAAATTCTCTCTAGAATTTTCAAAATCCATGTCCACATGTTCACAATTTCACGTCAAAAAATTGCTAAAATTCCAGTTGAAATTTTTTCAAAGTCCCTTAAAAATTTTCCAATTTTTGTCCCAATTCTTCCCATTCCCATTGAAACTTTTCAAATCCCTCTCAAAATTGTTGAAATTCTCTTGAAGCTTTTAAAATTCTCTCTAGAATTTTCAAAATCCATGGCCACATGTTTACAATTTCACATAAAAAAATGGCTAAAATTCCAGTTGAAATTTTTTCAAAGTCCCTTAAAAATTTTCCAATTTTTGTCCCAATTCTTCCCATTCCCATTGAAACTTTTCAAATCCCTCTCAAAATTGTTGAAATTCTGTTGAAGCTTTTAAAATTCTCTCTAGAATTTTCAAAATCCATGGCCACATGTTTACAATTTCACGTCAAAAAATTGCTAAAATTCCAGTTGAAATTTTTACAAAGTCCCTTAAAAATTTTCCAATTTTTGTCCCAATTCTTCCCATTCCCATTGAAACTTTTCAAATCCCTCTCAAAATTGTTGAAATTCTCTTGAAGCTTTTAAAATTCTCTCTAGAATTTTCAAAATCCATGGCCACATGTTTACAATTTCACGTCAAAAAATGGCTAAAATTCCAGTTGAAATTTTTTCAAAGTCCCTGAAAAATTTTCCAATTTTTGTCCCAATTCTTCCCATTCCCATTGAAACTTTTCAAATCCCTCTCAAAATTGTTGAAATTCTCTTGAAGCTTTTAAAATTCTCTCTAGAATTTTCAAAATCCATGTCCACATGTTTACAATTTCACGTCAAAAAATGGCTAAAATTCCAGTTGAAATTTTTTCAAAGTCCCTGAAAAATTTTCCAATTTTTGTCCCAATTCTTCCCATTCCCATTGAAACTTTTCAAATCCCTCTCAAAATTGTTGAAATTCTGTTGAAGCTTTTAAAATTCTCTCTAGAATTTTCAAAATCCATGTCCACATGTTTACAATTTCACATAAAAAAATTGCTAAAATTCCAGTTGAAATTTTTTCAAAGTCCCTTCAAAATTTTCCAATTTTTGTCCCAATTCTTCCCATTCCCACTGAAACTTTTCAAATCCCTCTCAAAATTGTTGAAATTCTGTTGAAGCTTTTAAAACTCTCTCTAGAATTTTCAAAATCCATGGCCACATGTTCACAATTTCACATAAAAAAATGGCTAAAATGCCAGTTGAAATTTTTTCAAAGTCCCTTAAAAATTTTCCAATTTTTGTCCCAATTCTTCCCATTCCCATTGAAACTTTTCAAGTCCCTCTCAAAATTGTAGAAATTCTGTTGAAGCTTTTAAAATTCTCTCTAGAATTTTCAAAATCCATGTCCACATGTTTACAATTTCACGTCAAAAAATGGCTAAAATTCCAGTTGAAATTTTTTCAAAGTCCCTGAAAAATTTTCCAATTTTTGTCCCAATTCTTCCCATTCCCATTGAAACTTTTCAAATCCCTCTCAAAATTGTGGAAATTCTCTTGAAGCTTTTAAAATTC
This sequence comes from Streptopelia decaocto, assembly GCF_964273445.1. Taxonomy (NCBI): domain Eukaryota; kingdom Metazoa; phylum Chordata; class Aves; order Columbiformes; family Columbidae; genus Streptopelia; species Streptopelia decaocto. The sequence continues at coordinate 24,811 of NW_028116774.1, forward strand.
TCTCTAGAATTTTCAAAATCCATGGCCACATGTTTACAATTTCACGTCAAAAAATGGCTAAAATTCCAGTTGAAATTTTTTCAAAGTCCCTTAAAAATTTTCCAATTTTTGTCCCAATTCTTCCCATTCCCATTGAAACTTTTCAAATCCCTCTCAAAATTGTTGAAATTCTCTTGAAGCTTTTAAAATTCTCTCTAGAATTTTCAAAATCCATGGCCACATGTTTACAATTTCACGTCAAAAAATGGCTAAAATTCCAGTTGAAATTTTTTCAAAGTCCCTTAAAAATTTTCCAATTTTTGTCCCAATTCTTCCCATTCCCATTGAAACTTTTCAAATCCCTCTCAAAATTGTTGAAATTCTGTTGAAGCTTTTAAAATTCTCTCTAGAATTTTCAAAATCCATGGCCACATGTTTACAATTTCACGTCAAAAAATGGCTAAAATTCCAGTTGAAATTTTTTCAAAGTCCCTTAAAAATTTCCAATTTTTGTCCCAATTCTTCCCATTCCCATTGAAACTTTTCAAATCCCTCTCAAAATTGTTGAAATTCTCTTGAAGCTTTTAAAATTCTCTCTAGAATTTTCAAAATCCATGGCCACATGTTTACAATTTCACGTCAAAAAATTGCTAAAATTCCAGTTGAAATTTTTTCAAAGTCCCTTAAAAATTTCCCAATTTTTGTCCCAATTCTTCCCATTCCCATTGAAACTTTTCAAATCCCTCTCAAAATTGTTGAAATTCTCTTGAAGCTTTTAAAATTCTCTCTAGAATTTTCAAAATCCATGTCCACATGTTTACAATTTCACGTCAAAAAATGGCTAAAATTCCAGTTGAAATTTTTTCAAAGTCCCTTAAAAATTTTCCAATTTTTGTCCCAATTCTTCCCATTCCCATTGAAACTTTTCAAATCCCTCTCAAAATTGTTGAAATTCTGTTGAAGCTTTTAAAATTCTCTCTAGAATTTTCAAAATCCATGTCCACATGTTCACAATTTCACGTCAAAAAATGGCTAAAATTCCAGTTGAAATTTTTTCAAAGTCCCTTAAAAATTTTCCAATTTTTGTCCCAATTCTTCCCATTCCCATTGAAACTTTTCAAATCCCTCTCAAAATTGTTGAAATTCTGTTGAAGCTTTTAAAATTCTCTCTAGAATTTTCAAAATCCATGTCCACATGTTTACAATTTCACGTCAAAAAATGGCTAAAATTCCAGTTGAAATTTTTTCAAAGTCCCTTAAAAATTTTCCAATTTTTGTCCCAATTCTTCCCATTCCCATTGAAACTTTTCAAGTCCCTCTCAAAATTGTAGAAATTCTGTTGAAGCTTTTAAAATTCTCTCTAGAATTTTCAAAATCCATGTCCACATGTTCACAATTTCACGTCAAAAAATTGCTAAAATTCCAGTTGAAATTTTTTCAAAGTCCCTTAAAAATTTTCCAATTTTTGTCCCAATTCTTCCCATTCCCATTGAAACTTTTCAAATCCCTCTCAAAATTGTTGAAATTCTCTTGAAGCTTTTAAAATTCTCTCTAGAATTTTCAAAATCCATGGCCACATGTTTACAATTTCACATAAAAAAATGGCTAAAATTCCAGTTGAAATTTTTTCAAAGTCCCTTAAAAATTTTCCAATTTTTGTCCCAATTCTTCCCATTCCCATTGAAACTTTTCAAATCCCTCTCAAAATTGTTGAAATTCTCTTGAAGCTTTTAAAATTCTCTCTAGAATTTTCAAAATCCATGGCCACATGTTTACAATTTCACGTCAAAAAATTGCTAAAATTCCAGTTGAAATTTTTACAAAGTCCCTTAAAAATTTTCCAATTTTTGTCCCAATTCTTCCCATTCCCATTGAAACTTTTCAAATCCCTCTCAAAATTGTTGAAATTCTCTTGAAGCTTTTAAAATTCTCTCTAGAATTTTCAAAATCCATGTCCACATGTTTACAATTTCACGTCAAAAAATGGCTAAAATTCCAGTTGAAATTTTTTCAAAGTCCCTGAAAAATTTTCCAATTTTTGTCCCAATTCTTCCCATTCCCATTGAAACTTTTCAAATCCCTCTCAAAATTGTTGAAATTCTCTTGAAGCTTTTAAAATTCTCTCTAGAATTTTCAAAATCCATGTCCACATGTTTACAATTTCACGTCAAAAAATGGCTAAAATTCCAGTTGAAATTTTTTCAAAGTCCCTGAAAAATTTTCCAATTTTGTCCCAATTCTTCCCATTCCCATTGAAACTTTTCAAATCCCTCTCAAAATTGTTGAAATTCTGTTGAAGCTTTTAAAATTCTCTCTAGAATTTTCAAAATCCATGTCCACATGTTTACAATTTCACATAAAAAAATTGCTAAAATTCCAGTTGAAATTTTTCAAAGTCCCTTCAAAATTTTCCAATTTTTGTCCCAATTCTTCCCATATTCCCACTGAAACTTTTCAAATCCCTCTCAAAATTGTTGAAATTCTGTTGAAGCTTTTAAAACTCTCTCTAGAATTTTCAAAATCCATGGCCACATGTTCACAATTTCACATAAAAAAATGGCTAAAATGCCAGTTGAAATTTTTTCAAAGTCCCTTAAAAATTTTCCAATTTTTGTCCCAATTCTTCCCATTCCCATTGAAACTTTTCAAGTCCCTCTCAAAATTGTAGAAATTCTGTTGAAGCTTTTAAAATTCTCTCTAGAATTTTCAAAATCCATGTCCACATGTTTACAATTTCACGTCAAAAAATGGCTAAAATTCCAGTTGAAATTTTTTCAAAGTCCCTGAAAAATTTTCCAATTTTTGTCCCAATTCTTCCCATTCCCATTGAAACTTTTCAAATCCCTCTCAAAATTGTTGAAATTCTCTTGAAGCTTTTAAAATTCTCTCTAGAATTTTCAAAATCCATGGCCACATGTTTACAATTTCACGTCAAAAAATGGCTAAAATTCCAGTTGAAATTTTTTCAAAGTCCCTTAAAAATTTTCCAATTTTTGTCCCAATTCTTCCCATTCCCATTGAAACTTTTCAAATCCCTCTCAAAATTGTTGAAATTCTCTTGAAGCTTTTAAAATTCTCTCTAGAATTTTCAAAATCCATGGCCACATGTTTACAATTTCACGTCAAAAAATGGCTAAAATTCCAGTTGAAATTTTTTCAAAGTCCCTTAAAAATTTTCCAATTTTTGTCCCAATTCTTCCCATTCCCATTGAAACTTTTCAAATCCCTCTCAAAATTGTTGAAATTCTGTTGAAGCTTTTAAAATTCTCTCTAGAATTTTCAAAATCCATGGCCACATGTTTACAATTTCACGTCAAAAAATGGCTAAAATTCCAGTTGAAATTTTTTCAAAGTCCCTTAAAAATTTTCCAATTTTTGTCCCAATTCTTCCCATTCCCATTGAAACTTTTCAAATCCCTCTCAAAATTGTTGAAATTCTCTTGAAGCTTTTAAAATTCTCTCTAGAATTTTCAAAATCCATGGCCACATGTTTACAATTTCACGTCAAAAAATTGCTAAAATTCCAGTTGAAATTTTTTCAAAGTCCCTTAAAAATTTCCCAATTTTTGTCCCAATTCTTCCCATTCCCATTGAAACTTTTCAAATCCCTCTCAAAATTGTTGAAATTCTCTTGAAGCTTTTAAAATTCTCTCTAGAATTTTCAAAATCCATGTCCACATGTTTACAATTTCACGTCAAAAAATGGCTAAAATTCCAGTTGAAATTTTTTCGAAGTCCCTTAAAAATTTTCCAATTTTTGTCCCAATTCTTCCCATTTGAAACTTTTCAAATCCCTCTCAAAATTGTTGAAATTCTGTTGAAGCTTTTAAAATTCTCTCTAGAATTTTCAAAATCCATGTCCACATGTTTACAATTTCACGTCAAAAAATGGCTAAAATTCCAGTTGAAATTTTTCAAAGTCCTTCAAAATTTTCCAATTTTTGTCCCAATTCTTCCCATTCCCATTGAAACTTTTCAAATCCCTCTCAAAATTGTTGAAATTCTGTTGAAGCTTTTAAAATTCTCTCTAGAATTTTCAAAATCCATGGCCACATGTTTACAATTTCACATAAAAAAATGGCTAAAATTCCAGTTGAAATTTTTTCAAAGTCCCTTAAAAATTTTCCAACTTTTGTCCCAATTCTTCCCATTCCCATTGAAACTTTTCAAATCCCTCTCAAAATTGTTGAAATTCTGTTGAAGCTTTTAAAATTCTCTCTAGAATTTTCAAAATCCATGTCCACATGTTTACAATTTCACGTCAAAAAATGGCTAAAATGCCAGTTGAAATTTTTTCAAAGTCCCTTAAAAATTTTCCAATTTTTGTCCCAATTCTTCCCATTCCCATTGAAACTTTTCAAATCCCTCTCAAAAGTGTTGAAATTCTGTTGAAGCTTTTAAAATTCTCTCTTGAATTTTCAAAATCCATGTCCACATGTTTACAATTTCACATAAAAAAATTGCTAAAATTCCAGTTGCAATTTTTTCAAAGTCCCTTAAAAATTTTCCAATTTTTGTCCCAATTCTTCCCATTCCCATTGAAACTTTTCAAATCCCTCTCAAAATTGTTGAAATTCTCTTGAAGCTTTTAAAATTCTCTCTAGAATTTTCAAAATCCATGTCCACATGTTTACAATTTCACGTCAAAAAATGGCTAAAATTCCAGTTGAAATTTTTTCAAAGTCCCTTAAAAATTTTCCAATTTTTGTCCCAATTCTTCCCATTCCCATTGAAACTTTTCAAATCCCTCTCAAAATTGTTGAAATTCTCTTGAAGCTTTTAAAATTCTCTCTAGAATTTTCAAAATCCATGGCCACATGTTTACAATTTCACGTCAAAAAATGGCTAAAATTCCAGTTGAAATTTTTTCAAAGTCCCTTAAAAATTTTCCAATTTTTGTCCCAATTCTTCCCATTCCCATTGAAACTTTTCAAATCCCTCTCAAAATTGTTGAAATTCTCTTGAAGCTTTTAAAATTCTCTCTAGAATTTTCAAAATCCATGGCCACATGTTTACAATTTCACGTCAAAAAATGGCTAAAATTCCAGTTGAAATTTTTTCAAAGTCCCTTAAAAATTTTCCAATTTTTGTCCCAATTCTTCCCATTCCCATTGAAACTTTTCAAGTCCCTCTCAAAATTGTAGAAATTCTGTTGAAGCTTTTAAAATTCTCTCTAGAATTTTCAAAATCCATGTCCACATGTTCACAATTTCACGTCAAAAAATGGCTAAAATTCCAGTTGAAATTTTTTCAAAGTCCCTGAAAAATTTTCCAATTTTTGTCCCAATTCTTCCCATTCCCATTGAAACTTTTCAAATCCCTCTCAAAATTGTTGAAATTCTGTTGAAGCTTTTAAAATTCTCTCTTGAATTTTCAAAATCCATGGCCACATGTTTACAATTTCACATAAAAAAATGGCTAAAATTCCAGTTGAAATTTTTTCAAAGTCCCTTAAAAATTTTCCAATTTTTGTCCCAATTCTTCCCATTCCCATTGAAACTTTTCAAATCCCTCTCAAAATTGTTGAAATTCTGTTGAATCTTTTAAAATTCTCTCTAGAATTTTCAAAATCCATGGCCACATGTTCATAATTTCACGTCAAAAAATGGCTAAAATTCCAGTTGAAATTTTTACAAAGTCCCTTAAAAATTTTCCAATTTTTGTCCCAATTCTTCCCATTCCCATTGAAACTTTTCAAATCCCTCTCAAAATTGTTGAAATTCTCTTGAAGCTTTTAAAATTCTCTCTAGAATTTTCAAAATCCATGGCCACATGTTTACAATTTCACGTCAAAAAATGGCTAAAATTCCAGTTGAAATTTTTTCAAAGTCCCTTCAAAATTTTCCAATTTTTGTCCCAATTCTTCCCATTCCCATTGAAACTTTTCAAATCCCTCTCAAAATTGTAGAAATTCTGTTGAAGCTTTTAAAATTCTCTCTAGAATTTTCAAAATCCATGGCCACATGTTTACAATTTCACGTCAAAAAATGGCTAAAATTCCAGTTGAAATTTTTTCAAAGTCCCTTAAAAATTTTCCAATTTTTGTCCCAATTCTTCCCATTCCCATTGAAACTTTTCAAGTCCCTCTCAAAATTGTAGAAATTCTGTTGAAGCTTTTAAAATTCTCTCTAGAATTTTCAAAATCCATGTCCACATGTTTACAATTTCACGTCAAAAAATGGCTAAAATTCCAGTTGAAATTTTTTCAAAGTCCCTTCAAAATTTTCCAATTTTTGTCCCAATTCTTCCCATTCCCATTGAAACTTTTCAAATCCCTCTCAATATTGTTGAAATTCTCTTGAAGCTTTTAAAATTCTCTCTAGAATTTTCAAAATCCATGGCCACATGTTTACAATTTCACGTCAAAAAATGGCTAAAATTCCAGTTGAAATTTTTTCAAAGTCCCTTAAAAATTTTCCAATTTTTGTCCCAATTCTTCCCATTCCCATTGAAACTTTTCAAATCCCTCTCAAAATTGTTGAAATTCTCTTGAAGCTTTTAAAATTCTCTCTAGAATTTTCAAAATCCATGGCCACATGTTTACAATTTCACGTCAAAAAATTGCTAAAATTCCAGTTGAAATTTTTACAAAGTCCCTTAAAAATTTTCCAATTTTTGTCCCAATTCTTCCCATTCCCATTGAAACTTTTCAAATCCCTCTCAAAAGTGTTGAAATTCTGTTGAAGCTTTTAAAATTCTCTCTTGAATTTTCAAAATCCATGTCCACATGTTTACAATTTCACATAAAAAAATTGCTAAAATTCCAGTTGAAATTTTTTCAAAGTCCCTTCAAAATTTTCCAATTTTTGTCCCAATTCTTCCCATTCCCATTGAAACTTTTCAAATCCCTCTCAAAATTGTTGAAATTCTCTTGAAGCTTTTAAAATTCTCTCTAGAATTTTCAAAATCCATGTCCACATGTTTACAATTTCACGTCAAAAAATGGCTAAAATTCCAGTTGAAATTTTTTCAAAGTCCCTTAAAAATTTTCCAATTTTTGTCCCAATTCTTCCCATTCCCATTGAAACTTTTCAAATCCCTCTCAAAATTGTTGAAATTCTCTTGAAGCTTTTAAAATTCTCTCTAGAATTTTCAAAATCCATGGCCACATGTTTACAATTTCACGTCAAAAAATGGCTAAAATTCCAGTTGAAATTTTTTCAAAGTCCCTTAAAAATTTTCCAATTTTTGTCCCAATTCTTCCCATTCCCATTGAAACTTTTCAAATCCCTCTCAAAATTGTTGAAATTCTCTTGAAGCTTTTAAAATTCTCTCTAGAATTTTCAAAATCCATGTCCACATGTTTACAATTTCACGTCAAAAAATGGCTAAAATTCCAGTTGAAATTTTTTCAAAGTCCCTTAAAAATTTTCCAATTTTTGTCCCAATTCTTCCCATTCCCATTGAAACTTTTCAAGTCCCTCTCAAAATTGTAGAAATTCTGTTGAAGCTTTTAAAATTCTCTCTAGAATTTTCAAAATCCATGTCCACATGTTCACAATTTCACGTCAAAAAATTGCTAAAATTCCAGTTGAAATTTTTTCAAAGTCCCTTAAAAATTTTCCAATTTTTGTCCCAATTCTTCCCATTCCCATTGAAACTTTTCAAATCCCTCTCAAAATTGTTGAAATTCTCTTGAAGCTTTTAAAATTCTCTCTTGAATTTTCAAAATCCATGGCCACATGTTTACAATTTCACATAAAAAAATGGCTAAAATTCCAGTTGAAATTTTTTCAAAGTCCCTTAAAAATTTTCCAATTTTTGTCCCAATTCTTCCCATTCCCATTGAAACTTTTCAAATCCCTCTCAAAATTGTTGAAATTCTGTTGAAGCTTTTAAAATTCTCTCTAGAATTTTCAAAATCCATGGCCACATGTTTACAATTTCACGTCAAAAAATGGCTAAAATGCCAGTTGAAATTTTTTCAAAGTCCCTTAAAAATTTTCCAATTTTTGTCCCAATTCTTCCCATTCCCATTGAAACTTTTCAAATCCCTCTCAAAATTGTTGAAATTCTGTTGAAGCTTTTAAAATTCTCTCTAGAATTTTCAAAATCCATGTCCACATGTTTACAATTTCACGTCAAAAAATGGCTAAAATTCCAGTTGAAATTTTTTCAAAGTCCCTTAAAAATTTTCCAATTTTTGTCCCAATTCTTCCCATTCCCATTAAAACTTTTCAAATCCCTCTCAAAATTGTTGAAATTCTCTTGAAGCTTTTAAAATTCTCTCTAGAATTTTCAAAATCCATGGCCACATGTTTACAATTTCACGTCAAAAAATTGCTAAAATTCCAGTTGAAATTTTTACAAAGTCCCTTCAAAATTTTCCAATTTTTGTCCCAATTCTTCCCATTCCCATTGAAACTTTTCAAATCCCTCTCAAAATTGTTGAAATTCTCTTGAAGCTTTTAAAATTCTCTCTAGAATTTTCAAAATCCATGGCCACATGTTTACAATTTCACGTCAAAAAATGGCTAAAATTCCAGTTGAAATTTTTTCAAAGTCCCTTAAAAATTTTCCAATTTTTGTCCCAATTCTTCCCATTCCCATTGAAACTTTTCAAATCCCTCTCAAAATTGTTGAAATTCTCTTGAAGCTTTTAAAATTCTCTCTAGAATTTTCAAAATCCATGGCCACATGTTTACAATTTCACGTCAAAAAATTGCTAAAATTCCAGTTGAAATTTTTTCAAAGTCCTTAAAAATTTTCCAATTTTTGTCCCAATTCTTCCCATTCCCATTGAAACTTTTCAAATCCCTCTCAAAATTGTTGAAATTCTGTTGAAGCTTTTAAAATTCTCTCTAGAATTTTCAAAATCCATGGCCACATGTTCACAATTTCACATAAAAAAATTGCTAAAATTCCAGTTGAAATTTTTTCAAAGTCCCTTAAAAATTTTCCAATTTTTGTCCCAATTCTTCCCATTCCCATTGAAACTTTTCAAATCCCTCTCAAAATTGTTGAAATTCTCTTGAAGCTTTTAAAATTCTCTCTAGAATTTTCAAAATCCATGGCCACATGTTTACAATTTCACGTCAAAAAATGGCTAAAATTCCAGTTGAAATTTTTTCAAAGTCCCTTAAAAATTTTCCAATTTTTGTCCCAATTCTTCCCATTCCCATTGAAACTTTTCAAATCCCTCTCAAAATTGTTGAAATTCTCTTGAAGCTTTAAAATTCTCTCTAGAATTTTCAAAATCCATGGCCACATGTTCACAATTTCACATAAAAAAATTGCTAAAATTCCAGTTGAAATTTTTTCAAAGTCCCTTAAAAATTTTCCAATTTTTGTCCCAATTCTTCCCATTCCCATTGAAACTTTTCAAATCCCTCTCAAAATTGTTGAAATTCTCTTGAAGCTTTTAAAATTCTCTCTAGAATTTTCAAAATCCATGTCCACATGTTTACAATTTCACGTCAAAAAATGGCTAAAATTCCAGTTGAAATTTTTTCAAAGTCCCTGAAAAATTTTCCAATTTTTGTCCCAATTCTTCCCATTCCCATTGAAACTTTTCAAATCCCTCTCAAAATTGTTGAAATTCTGTTGAAGCTTTTAAAATTCTCTCTTGAATTTTCAAAATCCATGTCCACATGTTTACAATTTCACGTAACAAAATGGCTAAAATTCCAGTTGAAATTTTTCAAAGTCCCTTAAAAATTTTCCAATTTTTGTCCCAATTCTTCCCATTCCCATTGAAACTCTTCAAATCCCTCTCAAAATTGTTGAAATTCTCTTGAAGCTTTTAAAATTCTCTCTAGAATTTTCAAAATCCATGGCCACATGTTCATAATTTCACGTCAAAAAATGGCTAAAATTCCAGTTGAAATTTTTTCAAAGTCCCTTAAAAATTTTCCAATTTTTGTCCCAATTCTTCCCATTCCCATTGAAACTTTTCAAATCCCTCTCAAAATTGTTGAAATTCTCTTGAAGCTTTTAAAATTCTCTCTAGAATTTTCAAAATCCATGTCCACATGTTTACAATTTCACGTCAAAAAATGGCTAAAATTCCAGTTGAAATTTTTTCAAAGTCCCTTCAAAATTTTCCAATTTTTGTCCCAATTCTTCCCATTCCCATTGAAACTTTTCAAATCCCTCTCAAAATTGTAGAAATTCTGTTGAAGCTTTTAAAATTCTCTCTAGAATTTTCAAAATCCATGGCCACATGTTTACAATTTCACGTCAAAAAATGGCTAAAATTCCAGTTGAAATTTTTTCAAAGTCCCTTAAAAATTTTCCAATTTTTGTCCCAATTCTTCCCATTCCCATTGAAACTTTTCAAGTCCCTCTCAAAATTGTAGAAATTCTGTTGAAGCTTTTAAAATTCTCTCTAGAATTTTCAAAATCCATGTCCACATGTTTACAATTTCACGTCAAAAAATTGCTAAAATTCCAGTTGAAATTTTTTCAAAGTCCCTTAAAAATTTTCCAATTTTTGTCCCAATTCTTCCCATTCCCATTGAAACTTTTCAAATCCCTCTCAAAATTGTTGAAATTCTCTTGAAGCTTTTAAAATTCTCTCTAGAATTTTCAAAATCCATGGCCACATGTTCACAATTTCACGTCAAAAAATGGCTAAAATTCCAGTTGAAATTTTTTCAAAGTCCCTTAAAAATTTTCCTATTTTTGTCCCAATTCTTCCCATTCCCATTGAAACTTTTCAAATCCCTCTCAAAATTGTTGAAATTCTCTTGAAGCTTTTAAAATTCTCTCTAGAATTTTCAAAATCCATGTCCACATGTTTACAATTTCACGTCAAAAAATGGCTAAAATTCCAGTTGAAATTTTTTCAAAGTCCCTTAAAAATTTTCCAATTTTTGTCCCAATTCTTCCCATTCCCATTGAAACTTTTCAAATCCCTCTCAAAATTGTTGAAATTCTCTTGAAGCTTTTAAAATTCTCTCTAGAATTTTCAAAATCCATGGCCACATGTTTACAATTTCATAAAAAAAAATGGCTAAAATTCCAGTTGAAATTTTTTCAAAGTCCCTTAAAAATTTTCCAATTTTGGTCCCAATTCTTCCCATTCCCATTGAAACTTTTCAAATCCCTCTCAAAATTGTAGAAATTCTGTTGAAGCTTTTAAAATTCTCTCTAGAATTTTCAAAATCCATGGCCACATGTTTACAATTTCACGTCAAAAAATGGCTAAAATTCCAGTTGAAATTTTTACAAAGTCCCTTAAAAATTTTCCAATTTTTGTCCCAATTCTTCCCATTCCCATTGAAACTTTTCAAATCCCTCTCAAAATTGTTGAAATTCTCTTGAAGCTTTTAAAATTCTCTCTAGAATTTTCAAAATCCATGGCCACATGTTTACAATTTCACGTCAAAAAATGGCTAAAATTCCAGTTGAAATTTTTACAAAGTCCCTGAAAAATTTTCCAATTTTTGTCCCAATTCTTCCCATTCCCATTGAAACTTTTCAAATCCCTCTCAAAATTGTTGAAATTCTCTTGAAGCTTTTAAAATTCTCTCTAGAATTTTCAAAATCCATGGCCACATGTTTACAATTTCACGTCAAAAAATGGCTAAAATTCCAGTTGAAATTTTTTCAAAGTCCCTGAAAAATTTTCCAATTTTTGTCCCAATTCTTCCCATTCCCATTAAAACTTTTCAAATCCCTCTCAAAATTGTTGAAATTCTCTTGAAGCTTTTAAAATTCTCTCTAGAATTTTCAAAATCCATGGCCACATGTTTACAATTTCACGTCAAAAAATGGCTAAAATTCCAGTTGAAATTTTTTCAAAGTCCCTTAAAAATTTTCCAATTTTTGTCCCAATTCTTCCCATTCCCATTGAAACTTTTCAAATCCCTCTCAAAATTGTTGAAATTCTCTTGAAGCTTTTAAAATTCTCTCTAGAATTTTCAAAATCCATGGCCACATGTTTACAATTTCACGTCAAAAAATGGCTAAAATTCCAGTTGAAATTTTTTCAAAGTCCCTTAAAAATTTTCCAATTTTTGTCCCAATTCTTCCCATTCCCATTGAAACTTTTCAAGTCCCTCTCAAAATTGTAGAAATTCTGTTGAAGCTTTTAAAATTCTCTCTAGAATTTTCAAAATCCATGTCCACATGTTTACAATTTCACGTCAAAAAATTGCTAAAATTCCAGTTGAAATTTTTTCAAAGTCCCTTAAAAATTTTCCAATTTTTGTCCCAATTCTTCCCATTCCCATTGAAACTTTTCAAATCCCTCTCAAAATTGTTGAAATTCTCTTGAAGCTTTTAAAATTCTCTCTAGAATTTTCAAAATCCATGGCCACATGTTCACAATTTCACGTCAAAAAATGGCTAAAATTCCAGTTGAAATTTTTTCAAAGTCCCTTAAAAATTTTCCTATTTTTGTCCCAATTCTTCCCATTCCCATTGAAACTTTTCAAATCCCTCTCAAAATTGTTGAAATTCTCTTGAAGCTTTTAAAATTCTCTCTAGAATTTTCAAAATCCATGTCCACATGTTTACAATTTCACGTCAAAAAATGGCTAAAATTCCAGTTGAAATTTTTTCAAAGTCCCTTAAAAATTTTCCAATTTTTGTCCCAATTCTTCCCATTCCCATTGAAACTTTTCAAATCCCTCTCAAAATTGTTGAAATTCTCTTGAAGCTTTTAAAATTCTCTCTAGAATTTTCAAAATCCATGGCCACATGTTTACAATTTCACGTCAAAAAATGGCTAAAATTCCAGTTGAAATTTTTTCAAAGTCCCTTCAAAATTTTCCAATTTTTGTCCCAATTCTTCCCATTCCCATTGAAACTTTTCAAATCCCTCTCAAAATTGTAGAAATTCTGTTGAAGCTTTTAAAATTCTCTCTAGAATTTTCAAAATCCATGGCCACATGTTTACAATTTCACGTCAAAAAATGGCTAAAATTCCAGTTGCAATTTTTTCAAAGTCCCTTAAAAATTTTCCAATTTTTGTCCCAATTCTTCCCATTCCCATTGAAACTTTTCAAGTCCCTCTCAAAATTGTAGAAATTCTGTTGAAGCTTTTAAAATTCTCTCTAGAATTTTCAAAATCCATGTCCACATGTTTACAATTTCACGTCAAAAAATGGCTAAAATTCCAGTTGAAATTTTTACAAAGTCCCTGAAAAATTTTCCAATTTTTGTCCCAATTCTTCCCATTCCCATTGAAACTTTTCAAATCCCTCTCAAAATTGTTGAAATTCTCTTGAAGCTTTTAAAATTCTCTCTAGAATTTTCAAAATCCATGGCCACATGTTTACAATTTCACGTCAAAAAATGGCTAAAATTCCAGTTGAAATTTTTTCAAAGTCCCTGAAAAATTTTCCAATTTTTGTCCCAATTCTTCCCATTCCCATTAAAACTTTTCAAATCCCTCTCAAAATTGTTGAAATTCTCTTGAAGCTTTTAAAATTCTCTCTAGAATTTTCAAAATCCATGGCCACATGTTTACAATTTCACGTCAAAAAATTGCTAAAATTCCAGTTGAAATTTTTACAAAGTCCCTTAAAAATTTTCCAATTTTTGTCCCAATTCTTCCCATTCCCATTGAAACTTTTCAAATCCCTCTCAAAATTGTTGAAATTCTCTTGAAGCTTTTAAAATTCTCTCTAGAATTTTCAAAATCCATGGCCACATGTTTACAATTTCACGTCAAAAAATGGCTAAAATTCCAGTTGAAATTTTTTCAAAGTCCCTTAAAAATTTTCCAATTTTTGTCCCAATTCTTCCCATTCCCATTGAAACTTTTCAAATCCCTCTCAAAATTGTTGAAATTCTCTTGAAGCTTTTAAAATTCTCTCTAGAATTTTCAAAATCCATGTCCACATGTTTACAATTTCACATAAAAAAATTGCTAAAATTCCAGTTGAAATTTTTTCAAAGTCCCTTCAAAATTTTCCAATTTTTGTCCCAATTCTTCCCATTCCCATTGAAACTTTTCAAATCCCTCTCAAAATTGTTGAAATTCTCTTGAAGCTTTTAAAATTCTCTCTAGAATTTTCAAAATCCATGGCCACATGTTCACAATTTCACATAAAAAAATTGCTAAAATTCCAGTTGAAATTTTTTCAAAGTCCCTTAAAAATTTTCCAATTTTTGTCCCAATTCTTCCCATTCCCATTGAAACTTTTCAAATCCCTCTCAAAATTGTTGAAATTCTGTTGAAGCTTTTAAAATTCTCTCTAGAATTTTCAAAATCCATCTCCATATGTTTACAATTTCACGTAACAAAATGGCTAAAATTCCAGTTGAAATTTTTTCAAAGTCCCTGAAAAATTTTCCAATTTTTGTCCCAATTCTTCCCATTCCCATTGAAACTTTTCAAATCGCTCTCAAAATTGTTGAAATTCTGTTGAAGCTTTTAAAATTCTCTCTAGAATTTTCAAAATCCATGTCCACATGTTTACAATTTCACGTCAAAAAATGGCTAAAATTCCAGTTGAAATTTTTTCAAAGTCCCTTAAAAATTTTCCAATTTTTGTCCCAATTCTTCCCATTCCCATGGAAACTTTTCAAATCCCTCTCAAAAGTGTTGAAATTCTGTTGAAGCTTTTAAAATTCTCTCTAGAATTTTCAAAATCCATGTCCACATGTTTACAATTTCACGTCAAAAAATTGCTAAAATTCCAGTTGAAATTTTTACAAAGTCCCTTAAAAATTTTCCAATTTTTGTCCCAATTCTTCCCATTCCCATTGAAACTTTTCAAATCCCTCTCAAAATTGTTGAAATTCTCTTGAAGCTTTTAAAATTCTCTCTAGAATTTTCAAAATCCATGGCCACATGTTTACAATTTCACGTCAAAAAATGGCTAAAATTCCAGTTGAAATTTTTTCAAAGTCCCTTAAAAATTTTCCAATTTTTGTCCCAATTCTTCCCATTCCCATTGAAACTTTTCAAATCCCTCTCAAAATTGTTGAAATTCTGTTGAAGCTTTTAAAATTCTCTCTAGAATTTTCAAAATCCATGTCCACATGTTTACAATTTCACGTCAAAAAATGGCTAAAATTCCAGTTGAAATTTTTTCAAAGTCCCTGAAAAATTTTCCAATTTTTGTCCCAATTCTTCCCATTCCCATTGAAACTTTTCAAATCCCTCTCAAAATTGTTGAAATTCTGTTGAAGCTTTTAAAATTCTCTCTAGAATTTTCAAAATCCATGGCCACATGTTCACAATTTCACATAAAAAAATTGCTAAAATTCCAGTTGAAATTTTTTCAAAGTCCCTTCAAAATTTTCCAATTTTTGTCCCAATTCTTCCCATTCCCATTGAAACTTTTCAAATCCCTCTCAAAATTGTTGAAATTCTGTTGAAGCTTTTAAAATTCTCTCTAGAATTTTCAAAATCCATGTCCACATGTTTACAATTTCACGTCAAAAAATGGCTAAAATTCCAGTTGAAATTTTTTCAAAGTCCCTTAAAAATTTTCCAATTTTTGTCCCAATTCTTCCCATTCCCATTGAAACTTTTCAAATCCCTCTCAAAATTGTTGAAATTCTCTTGAAGCTTTTAAAATTCTCTCTAGAATTTTCAAAATCCATGTCCACATGTTTACAATTTCACGTCAAAAAATGGCTAAAATTCCAGTTGAAATTTTTTCAAAGTCCCTGAAAAATTTTCCAATTTTTGTCCCAATTCTTCCCATTCCCATTAAAACTTTTCAAATCCCTCTCAAAATTGTTGAAATTCTCTTGAAGCTTTTAAAATTCTCTCTAGAATTTTCAAAATCCATGGCCACATGTTTACAATTTCACGTCAAAAAATGGCTAAAATTCCAGTTGAAATTTTTACAAAGCCCCTTAAAAATTTTCCAATTTTTGTCCCAATTCTTCCCATTCCCATTGAAACTTTTCAAATCCCTCTCAAAATTGTTGAAATTCTCTTGAAGCTTTTAAAATTCTCTCTAGAATTTTCAAAATCCATGGCCACATGTTTACAATTTCACGTCAAAAAATGGCTAAAATTCCAGTTGAAATTTTTTCAAAGTCCCTTAAAAATTTTCCAATTTTTGTCCCAATTCTTCCCATTCCCATTGAAACTTTTCAAATCCCTCTCAAAATTGTTGAAATTCTCTTGAAGCTTTTAAAATTCTCTCTAGAATTTTCAAAATCCATGTCCACATGTTTACAATTTCACATTAAAAAATTGCTAAAATTCCAGTTGAAATTTTTTCAAAGTCCCTTCAAAATTTTCCAATTTTTGTCCCAATTCTTCCCATTCCCATTGAAACTTTTCAAATCCCTCTCAAAATTGTTGAAATTCTGTTGAAGCTTTTAAAATTCTCTCTAGAATTTTCAAAATCCATGGCCACATGTTCACAATTTCACATAAAAAAATTGCTAAAATTCCAGTTGAAATTTTTTCAAAGTCCCTTAAAAATTTTCCAATTTTTGTCCCAATTCTTCCCATTCCCATTGAAACTTTTCAAATCCCTCTCAAAATTGTTGAAATTCTGTTGAAGCTTTTAAAATTCTCTCTAGAATTTTCAAAATCCATGGCCACATGTTCACAATTTCACATAAAAAAATTGCTAAAATTCCAGTTGAAATTTTTTCAAAGTCCCTGAAAAATTTTCCAATTTTTGTCCCAATTCTTCCCATTCCCATTGAAACTTTTCAAATCGCTCTCAAAATTGTTGAAATTCTGTTGAAGCTTTTAAAATTCTCTCTAGAATTTTCAAAATCCATGTCCACATGTTTACAATTTCACGTCAAAAAATGGCTAAAATTCCAGTTGAAATTTTTTCAAAGTCCCTTAAAAATTTTCCAATTTTTGTCCCAATTCTTCCCATTCCCATTGAAACTTTTCAAATCCCTCTCAAAATTGTTGAAATTCTCTTGAAGCTTTTAAAATTCTCTCTAGAATTTTCAAAATCCATGGCCACATGTTTACAATTTCACGTCAAAAAATTGCTAAAATTCCAGTTGAAATTTTTTCAAAGTCCCTTAAAAATTTTCCAATTTTTGTCCCAATTCTTCCCATTCCCATTGAAACTTTTCAAATCCCTCTCAAAAGTGTTGAAATTCTGTTGAAGCTTTTAAAATTCTCTCTAGAATTTTCAAAATCCATGGCCACATGTTTACAATTTCACGTCAAAAAAATTGCTAAAATTCCAGTTGAAATTTTTACAAAGTCCCTTAAAAATTTTCCAATTTTTGTCCCAATTCTTCCCATTCCCATTGAAACTTTTCAAATCCCTCTCAAAATTGTTGAAATTCTCTTGAAGCTTTTAAAATTCTCTCTAGAATTTTCAAAATCCATGGCCACATGTTTACAATTTCACGTCAAAAAATGGCTAAAATTCCAGTTGAAATTTTTACAAAGTCCCTGAAAAATTTTCCAATTTTTGTCCCAATTCTTCCCATTCCCATTGAAACTTTTCAAATCCCTCTCAAAATTGTTGAAATTCTCTTGAAGCTTTTAAAATTCTCTCTAGAATTTTCAAAATCCATGTCCACATGTTTACAATTTCACGTCAAAAAATGGCTAAAATTCCAGTTGAAATTTTTTCAAAGTCCCTTAAAAATTTTCCAATTTTTGTCCCAATTCTTCCCATTCCCATTGAAACTTTTCAAATCCCTCTCAAAATTGTTGAAATTCTGTTGAAGCTTTTAAAATTCTCTCTAGAATTTTCAAAATCCATGTCCACATGTTTACAATTTCACGTAACAAAATGGCTAAAATTCCAGTTGAAATTTTTTCAAAGTCCCTGAAAAATTTTCCAATTTTTGTCCCAATTCTTCCCATTCCCATTGAAACTTTTCAAATCCCTCTCAAAATTGTTGAAATTCTGTTGAAGCTTTTAAAATTCTCTCTAGAATTTTCAAAATCCATGGCCACATGTTCACAATTTCACATAAAAAAATTGCTAAAATTCCAGTTGAAATTTTTTCAAAGTCCCTTCAAAATTTTCCAATTTTTGTCCCAATTCTTCCCATTCCCATTGAAACTTTTCAAATCCCTCTCAAAATTGTTGAAATTCTGTTGAAGCTTTTAAAATTCTCTCTAGAATTTTCAAAATCCATGTCCACATGTTTACAATTTCACGTCAAAAAATTGCTAAAATTCCAGTTGAAATTTTTTCAAAGTCCCTTAAAAATTTTCCAATTTTTGTCCCAATTCTTCCCATTCCCATTGAAACTTTTCAAATCCCTCTCAAAATTGTTGAAATTCTCTTGAAGCTTTTAAAATTCTCTCTAGAATTTTCAAAATCCATGGCCACATGTTTACAATTTCACGTCAAAAAATGGCTAAAATTCCAGTTGAAATTTTTTCAAAGTCCCTTAAAAATTTTCCAATTTTTGTCCCAATTCTTCCCATTCCCATTAAAACTTTTCAAATCCCTCTCAAAATTGTTGAAATTCTCTTGAAGCTTTTAAAATTCTCTCTAGAATTTTCAAAATCCATGGCCACATGTTTACAATTTCACGTCAAAAAATTGCTAAAATTCCAGTTGAAATTTTTACAAAGTCCCTTAAAAATTTTCCAATTTTTGTCCCAATTCTTCCCATTCCCATTGAAACTTTTCAAATCCCTCTCAAAATTGTTGAAATTCTCTTGAAGCTTTTAAAATTCTCTCTAGAATTTTCAAAATCCATGGCCACCTGTTTACAATTTCACGTCAAAAAATTGCTAAAATTCCAGTTGAAATTTTTACAAAATCCCTTAAAAATTTTCCAATTTTTGTCCCAATTCTTCCCATTCCCATTGAAACTTTTCAAATCCCTCTCAAAATTGTTGAAATTCTCTTGAAGCTTTTAAAATTCTCTCTAGAATTTTCAAAATCCATGGCCACATGTTTACAATTTCACATAAAAAAATTGCTAAAATTCCAGTTGAAATTTTTTCAAAGTCCCTTCAAAATTTTCCAATTTTTGTCCCAATTCTTCCCATTCCCATTGAAACTTTTCAAATCCCTCTCAAAATTGTTGAAATTCTCTTGAAGCTTTTAAAATTCTCTCTAGAATTTTCAAAATCCATGGCCACATGTTCACAATTTCACATAAAAAAATTGCTAAAATTCCAGTTGAAATTTTTTCAAAGTCCCTTAAAAATTTTCCAATTTTTGTCCCAATTCTTCCCATTCCCATTGAAACTTTTCAAATCCCTCTCAAAATTGTTGAAATTCTGTTGAAGCTTTTAAAATTCTCTCTAGAATTTTCAAAATCCATGGCCACATGTTTACAATTTCACGTCAAAAAATGGCTAAAATTCCAGTTGAAATTTTTTCAAAGTCCCTGAAAAATTTTCCAATTTTTGTCCCAATTCTTCCCATTCCCATTGAAACTTTTCAAATCCCTCTCAAAATTGTTGAAATTCTCTTGAAGCTTTTAAAATTCTCTCTAGAATTTTCAAAATCCATGTCCACATGTTTACAATTTCACGTAACAAAATGGCTAAAATTCCAGTTGAAATTTTTTCAAAGTCCCTTAAAAATTTTCCAATTTTTGTCCCAATTCTTCCCATTCCCATTGAAACTCTTCAAATCCCTCTCAAAATTGTTGAAATTCTCTTGAAGCTTTTAAAATTCTCTCTAGAATTTTCAAAATCCATGGCCACATGTTCACAATTTCACGTCAAAAAATGGCTAAAATTCCAGTTGAAATTTTTTCAAAGTCCCTTAAAAATTTTCCAATTTTTGTCCCAATTCTTCCCATTCCCATTGAAACTTTTCAAATCCCTCTCAAAATTGTTGAAATTCTCTTGAAGCTTTTAAAATTCTCTCTAGAATTTTCAAAATCCATGTCCACATGTTTACAATTTCACGTCAAAAAATGGCTAAAATTCCAGTTGAAATTTTTTCAAAGTCCCTTAAAAATTTTCCAATTTTTGTCCCAATTCTTCCCATTCCCATTGAAACTTTTCAAATCCCTCTCAAAATTGTTGAAATTCTGTTGAAGCTTTTAAAATTCTCTCTAGAATTTTCAAAATCCATGTCCACATGTTTACAATTTCACATAAAAAAATTGCTAAAATTCCAGTTGAAATTTTTTCAAAGTCCCTGAAAAATTTTCCAATTTTTGTCCCAATTCTTCCCATTCCCATTGAAACTTTTCAAATCCCTCTCAAAATTGTTGAAATTCTGTTGAAGCTTTTAAAATTCTCTCTAGAATTTTCAAAATCCATGGCCACATGTTCACAATTTCACATAAAAAAATTGCTAAAATTCCAGTTGAAATTTTTTCAAAGTCCCTTCAAAATTTTCCAATTTTTGTCCCAATTCTTCCCATTCCCATTGAAACTTTTCAAATCCCTCTCAAAATTGTTGAAATTCTGTTGAAGCTTTTAAAATTCTCTCTAGAATTTTCAAAATCCATCTCCACATGTTTACAATTTCACGTAACAAAATGGCTAAAATTCCAGTTGAAATTTTTTCAAAGTCCCTGAAAAATTTTCCAATTTTTGTCCCAATTCTTCCCATTCCCATTGAAACTTTTCAAATCCCTCTCAAAATTGTTGAAATTCTCTTGAAGCTTTTAAAATTCTCTCTAGAATTTTCAAAATCCATGGCCACATGTTCACAATTTCACGTAACAAAATGGCTAAAATTCCAGTTGAAATTTTTTCAAAGTCCCTGAAAAATTTTCCAATTTTTGTCCCAATTCTTCCCATTCCCATTGAAACTTTTCAAATCCCTCTCAAAATTGTTGAAATTCTCTTGAAGCTTTTAAAATTCTCTCTAGAATTTTCAAAATCCATGGCCACATGTTTACAATTTCACGTCAAAAAATGGCTAAAATTCCAGTTGAAATTTTTTCAAAGTCCCTTAAAAATTTTCCAATTTTTGTCCCAATTCTTCCCATTCCCATTGAAACTTTTCAAATCCCTCTCAAAATTGTTGAAATTCTCTTGAAGCTTTTAAAATTCTCTCTAGAATTTTCAAAATCCATGGCCACATGTTTACAATTTCACGTCAAAAAATGGCTAAAATTCCAGTTGAAATTTTTTCAAAGTCCCTTAAAAATTTTCCAATTTTTGTCCCAATTCTTCCCATTCCCATTGAAACTTTTCAAATCCCTCTCAAAATTGTTGAAATTCTCTTGAAGCTTTTAAAATTCTCTCTAGAATTTTCAAAATCCATGTCCACATGTTTACAATTTCACATAAAAAAATGGCTAAAATTCCAGTTGAAATTTTTTCAAAGTCCCTTCAAAATTTTCCAATTTTTGTCCCAATTCTTCCCATTCCCATGGAAACTTTTCAAATCCCTCTCAAAATTGTAGAAATTCTGTTGAAGCTTTTAAAATTCTCTCTAGAATTTTCAAAATCCATGTCCACATGTTTACAATTTCACGTCAAAAAATTGCTAAAATTCCAGTTGAAATTTTTTCAAAGTCCCTTAAAAATTTTCCAATTTTTGTCCCAATTCTTCCCATTCCCATTGAAACTTTTCAAATCCCTCTCAAAATTGTTGAAATTCTGTTGAAGCTTTTAAAATTCTCTCTAGAATTTTCAAAATCCATGGCCACATGTTTACAATTTCACGTCAAAAAATGGCTAAAATTCCAGTTGAAATTTTTTCAAAGTCCCTTAAAAATTTTCCAATTTTTGTCCCAATTCTTCCCATTCCCATTGAAACTTTTCAAATCCCTCTCAAAATTGTTGAAATTCTGTTGAAGCTTTTAAAATTCTCTCTAGAATTTTCAAAATCCATGGCCACATGTTCACAATTTCACATAAAAAAATGGCTAAAATTCCAGTTGAAATTTTTTCAAAGTCCCTTCAAAATTTTCCAATTTTTGTCCCAATTCTTCCCATTCCCATTGAAACTTTTCAAATCCCTCTCAAAATTGTTGAAATTCTGTTGAAGCTTTTAAAATTCTCTCTAGAATTTTCAAAATCCATGTCCACATGTTTACAATTTCACGTCAAAAAATTGCTAAAATTCCAGTTGAAATTTTTTCAAAGTCCCTTAAAAATTTTCCAATTTTTGTCCCAATTCTTCCCATTCCCATTGAAACTTTTCAAATCCCTCTCAAAATTGTTGAAATTCTCTTGAAGCTTTTAAAATTCTCTCTAGAATTTTCAAAATCCATGGCCACATGTTTACAATTTCACGTCAAAAAATGGCTAAAATTCCAGTTGAAATTTTTTCAAAGTCCCTTAAAAATTTTCCAATTTTTGTCCCAATTCTTCCCATTCCCATTAAAACTTTTCAAATCCCTCTCAAAATTGTTGAAATTCTCTTGAAGCTTTTAAAATTCTCTCTAGAATTTTCAAAATCCATGGCCACATGTTTACAATTTCACGTCAAAAAATTGCTAAAATTCCAGTTGAAATTTTTACAAAGTCCCTTAAAAATTTTCCAATTTTTGTCCCAATTCTTCCCATTCCCATTGAAACTTTTCAAATCCCTCTCAAAATTGTTGAAATTCTCTTGAAGCTTTTAAAATTCTCTCTAGAATTTTCAAAATCCATGGCCACCTGTTTACAATTTCACGTCAAAAAATTGCTAAAATTCCAGTTGAAATTTTTACAAAGTCCCTTAAAAATTTTCCAATTTTTGTCCCAATTCTTCCCATTCCCATTGAAACTTTTCAAATCCCTCTCAAAATTGTTGAAATTCTCTTGAAGCTTTTAAAATTCTCTCTAGAATTTTCAAAATCCATGGCCACATGTTTACAATTTCACGTAACAAAATGGCTAAAATTCCAGTTGAAATTTTTTCAAAGTCCCTTAAAAATTTTCCAATTTTTGTCCCAATTCTTCCCATTCCCATTGAAACTCTTCAAATCCCTCTCAAAATTGTTGAAATTCTCTTGAAGCTTTTAAAATTCTCTCTAGAATTTTCAAAATCCATGGCCACATGTTTACAATTTCACGTCAAAAAATGGCTAAAATTCCAGTTGAAATTTTTTCAAAGTCCCTTAAAAATTTTCCAATTTTTGTCCCAATTCTTCCCATTCCCATTGAAACTCTTCAAATCCCTCTCAAAATTGTTGAAATTCTCTTGAAGCTTTTAAAATTCTCTCTAGAATTTTCAAAATCCATGTCCACATGTTCACAATTTCACGTCAAAAAATGGCTAAAATTCCAGTTGAAATTTTTTCAAAGTCCCTTCAAAATTTTCCAATTTTTGTCCCAATTCTTCCCATTCCCATTGAAACTTTTCAAATCCCTCTCAAAATTGTTGAAATTCTCTTGAAGCTTTTAAAATTCTCTCTAGAATTTTCAAAATCCATGTCCACATGTTTACAATTTCACGTCAAAAAATGGCTAAAATTCCAGTTGAAATTTTTTCAAAGTCCCTTCAAATTTTCCAATTTTTGTCCCAATTCTTCCCATTCCCATTGAAACTTTTCAAATCCCTCTCAAAATTGTTGAAATTCTGTTGAAGCTTTTAAAATTCTCTCTAGAATTTTCAAAATCCATGTCCACATGTTTACAATTTCACGTCAAAAAATGGCTAAAATTCCAGTTGAAATTTTTTCAAAGTCCCTTCAAATTTTCCAATTTTTGTCCCAATTCTTCCCATTCCCATTGAAACTTTTCAAATCCCTCTCAAAATTGTTGAAATTCTCTTGAAGCTTTTAAAATTCTCTCTAGAATTTTCAAAATCCATGTCCACATGTTTACAATTTCACGTCAAAAAATGGCTAAAATTCCAGTTGAAATTTTTTCAAAGTCCCTTCAAAATTTTCCAATTTTTGTCCCAATTCTTCCCATTCCCATTGAAACTTTTCAAATCCCTCTCAAAATTGTTGAAATTCTCTTGAAGCTTTTAAAATTCTCTCTAGAATTTTCAAAATCCATGGCCACATGTTTACAATTTCACGTCAAAAAATGGCTAAAATTCCAGTTGAAATTTTTTCAAAGTCCCTTAAAAATTTTCCAATTTTTGTCCCAATTCTTCCCATTCCCATTGAAACTTTTCAAGTCCCTCTCAAAATTGTAGAAATTCTGTTGAAGCTTTTTAAAATTCTCTCTAGAATTTTCAAAATCCATGTCCACATGTTTACAATTTCACGTCAAAAAATTGCTAAAATTCCAGTTGAAATTTTTCAAAGTCCCTTAAAAATTTTCCAATTTTTGTCCCAATTCTTCCCATTCCCATTGAAACTTTTCAAATCCCTCTCAAAATTGTTGAAATTCTCTTGAAGCTTTTAAAATTCTCTCTAGAATTTTCAAAATCCATGGCCACATGTTTACAATTTCACGTCAAAAAATGGCTAAAATTCCAGTTGAAATTTTTTCAAAGTCCCTTAAAAATTTTCCAATTTTTGTCCCAATTCTTCCCATTCCCATTGAAACTTTTCAAATCCCTCTCAAAATTGTTGAAATTCTCTTGAAGCTTTTAAAATTCTCTCTAGAATTTTCAAAATCCATGTCCACATGTTTACAATTTCACATAAAAAAATTGCTAAAATTCCAGTTGAAATTTTTTCAAAGTCCCTTCAAAATTTTCCAATTTTTGTCCCAATTCTTCCCATTCCCATTGAAACTTTTCAAATCCCTCTCAAAATTGTTAAAATTCTGTTGAAGCTTTTAAAATTCTCTCTAGAATTTTCAAAATCCATGGCCACATGTTCACAATTTCACATAAAAAAATTGCTAAAATTCCAGTTGAAATTTTTTCAAAGTCCCTTAAAAATTTTCCAATTTTTGTCCCAATTCTTCCCATTCCCATTGAAACTTTTCAAATCCCTCTCAAAATTGTTGAAATTCTGTTGAAGCTTTTAAAATTCTCTCTAGAATTTTCAAAATCCATGTCCACATGTTTACAATTTCACGTAACAAAATGGCTAAAATTCCAGTTGAAATTTTTTCAAAGTCCCCTGAAAAATTTTCCAATTTTTGTCCCAATTCTTCCCATTCCCATTGAAACTTTTCAAATCCCTCTCAAAATTGTTGAAATTCTGTTGAAGCTTTTAAAATTCTCTCTAGAATTTTCAAAATCCATGTCCACATGTTTACAATTTCACGTAACAAAATTGCTAAAATTCCAGTTGAAATTTTTTCAAAGTCCCTTCAAAATTTTCCAATTTTTGTCCCAATTCTTCCCATTCCCATTGAAACTCTTCAAATCCCTCTCAAAATTGTTGAAATTCTCTTGAAGCTTTTAAAATTCTCTCTAGAATTTTCAAAATCCATGTCCACATGTTTACAATTTCACGTCAAAAAATGGCTAAAATTCCAGTTGAAATTTTTTCAAAGTCCCTGAAAAATTTTCCAATTTTTGTCCCAATTCTTCCCATTCCCATTGAAACTTTTCAAATCCCTCTCAAAATTGTTGAAATTCTCTTGAAGCTTTTTAAAATTCTCTCTAGAATTTTCAAAATCCATGGCCACATGTTTACAATTTCACGTCAAAAAATTGCTAAAATTCCAGTTGAAATTTTTTCAAAGTCCCTTAAAAATTTTTCCAATTTTTGTCCCAATTCTTCCCATTCCCATTGAAACTTTTCAAATCCCTCTCAAAAGTGTTGAAATTCTGTTGAAGCTCTTAAAATTCTCTCTAGAATTTTCAAAATCCATGGGCACATGTTTACAATTTCACGTCAAAAAATTGCTAAAATTCCAGTTGAAATTTTTACAAAGTCCCTTAAAAATTTTCCAATTTTTGTCCCAATTCTTCCCATTCCCATTGAAACTCTTCAAATCCCTCTCAAAATTGTTGAAATTCTCTTGAAGCTTTTAAAATTCTCTCTAGAATTTTCAAAATCCATGTCCACATGTTTACAATTTCACGTAACAAAATGGCTAAAATTCCAGTTGAAATTTTTTCAAAGTCCCTTAAAAATTTTCCAATTTTTGTCCCAATTCTTCCCATTCCCATTGAAACTTTTCAAATCCCTCTCAAAATTGTTGAAATTCTCTTGAAGCTTTTAAAATTCTCTCTAGAATTTTCAAAATCCATGTCCACATGTTTACAATTTCACATAAAAAAATTGCTAAAATTCCAGTTGAAATTTTTACAAAGTCCCTTAAAATTTTTCCAATTTTTGTCCCAATTCTTCCCATTCCCATTGAAACTTTTCAAATCCCTCTCAAAATTGTTGAAATTCTCTTGAAGCTTTTAAAATTCTCTCTAGAACTTTCAAAATCCATGGCCACATGTTTACAATTTCACATCAAAAAATTGCTAAAATTCCAGTTGAAATTTTTTCAAAGTCCCTTAAAAATTTTCCAATTTTTGTCCCAATTCTTCCCATTCCCATTGAAACTTTTCAAATCCCTCTCAAAATTGTTGAAATTCTCTTGAAGCTTTTAAAATTCTCTCTAGAATTTTCAAAATCCATGTCCACATGTTTACAATTTCACGTAACAAAATGGCTAAAATTCCAGTTGAAATTTTTTCAAAGTCCCTTAAAAATTTTCCAATTTTTGTCCCAATTCTTCCCATTCCCATTGAAACTTTTCAAATCCCTCTCAAAATTGTGGAAATTCTGTTGAAGCTTTTAAAATTCTCTCTAGAATTTTCAAAATCCATGTCCACATGTTTACAATTTCACGTCAAAAAATGGCTAAAATTCCAGTTGAAATTTTTTCAAAGTCCCTTAAAAATTTTCCAATTTTTGTCCCAATTCTTCCCATTCCCATTGAAACTTTTCAAATCCCTCTCAAAATTGTTGAAATTCTCTTGAAGCTTTTAAAATTCTCTCTAGAATTTTCAAAATCCATGGCCACATGTTTACAATTTCACATAAAAAAATTGCTAAAATTCCAGTTGAAATTTTTTCAAAGTCCCTTAAAAATTTTCCAATTTTTGTCCCAATTCTTCCCATTCCCATTGAAACTTTTCAAATCCCTCTCAAAATTGTTGAAATTCTCTTGAAGCTTTTAAAATTCTCTCTAGAATTTTCAAAATCCATGTCCACATGTTTACAATTTCACGTCAAAAAATGGCTAAAATTCCAGTTGAAATTTTTTCAAAGTCCCTTCAAAATTTTCCAATTTTTGTCCCAATTCTTCCCATTCCCATTGAAACTTTTCAAATCCCTCTCAAAATTGTTGAAATTCTCTTGAAGCTTTTAAAATTCTCTCTAGAATTTTCAAAATCCATGTCCACATGTTTACAATTTCACGTCAAAAAATGGCTAAAATTCCAGTTGAAATTTTTTCAAAGTCCCTTCAAAATTTTCCAATTTTTGTCCCAATTCTTCCCATTCCCATTGAAACTTTTCAAATCCCTCTCAAAATTGTTGAAATTCTCTTGAAGCTTTTAAAATTCTCTCTAGAATTTTCAAAATCCATGGCCACATGTTTACAATTTCACGTCAAAAAATGGCTAAAATTCCAGTTGAAATTTTTTCAAAGTCCCTTAAAAATTTTCCAATTTTTGTCCCAATTCTTCCCATTCCCATTGAAACTTTTCAAATCCCTCTCAAAATTGTTGAAATTCTGTTGAAGCTTTTAAAATTCTCTCTAGAATTTTCAAAATCCATGGCCACATGTTTACAATTTCACATTAAAAAATTGCTAAAATTCCAGTTGAAATTTTTTCAAAGTCCCTTAAAAATTTTCCAATTTTTGTCCCAATTCTTCCCATTCCCATTGAAACTTTTCAAATCCCTCTCAAAATTGTTGAAATTTTGTTGAAGCTTTTAAAATTCTCTCTAGAATTTTCAAAATCCATGTCCACATGTTTACAATTTCACGTCAAAAAATGGCTAAAATTCCAGTTGAAATTTTTTCAAAGTCCCTTAAAATTTTTCCAATTTTTGTCCCAATTCTTCCATTCCCATTGAAACTTTTCAAATCCCTCTCAAAATTGTTGAAATTTTGTTGAAGCTTTTAAAATTCTCTCTAGAATTTTCAAAATCCATGTCCACATGTTTACAATTTCACGTAACAAAATGGCTAAAATTCCAGTTGAAATTTTTTCAAAGTCCCTGAAAAATTTTCCAATTTTTGTCCCAATTCTTCCCATTCCCATTGAAACTTTTCAAATCCCTCTCAAAATTGTTGAAATTCTCTTGAAGCTTTTAAAATTCTCTCTAGAATTTTCAAAATCCATGGCCACATGTTTACAATTTCACATAAAAAAATGGCTAAAATTCCAGTTGAAATTTTTTCAAAGTCCCTTCAAAATTTTCCAATTTTTGTCCCAATTCTTCCCATTCCATTGAAACTTTTCAAATCCCTCTCAAAATTGTTGAAATTCTCTTGAAGCTTTTAAAATTCTCTCTAGAATTTTCAAAATCCATGGCCACATGTTTACAATTTCACATAAAAAAATGGCTAAAATTCCAGTTGAAATTTTTTCAAAGTCCCTGAAAAATTTTCCAATTTTTGTCCCAATTCTTCCCATTCCCATTGAAACTTTTCAAATCCCTCTCAAAATTGTTGAAATTCTCTTGAAGCTTTTAAAATTCTCTCTAGAATTTTCAAAATCCATGTCCACATGTTTACAATTTCACGTAACAAAATGGCTAAAATTCCAGTTGAAATTTTTTCAAAGTCCCTGAAAAATTTTCCAATTTTTGTCCCAATTCTTCCCATTCCCATGGAAACTTTTCAAATCCCTCTCAAAATTGTTGAAATTC
This sequence comes from Streptopelia decaocto, assembly GCF_964273445.1. NCBI lineage: Eukaryota > Metazoa > Chordata > Aves > Columbiformes > Columbidae > Streptopelia > Streptopelia decaocto. Next base: position 53,239 of record NW_028116774.1, read on the forward strand.
TCTTGAAGCTTTTAAAATTCTCTCTAGAATTTTCAAAATCCATGTCCACATGTTTACAATTTCACGTAACAAAATGGCTAAAATTCCAGTTGAAATTTTTTCAAAGTCCCTTAAAAATTTTCCAATTTTTGTCCCAATTCTTCCCATTCCCATTGAAACTTTTCAAATCCCTCTCAAAATTGTTGAAATTCTGTTGAAGCTTTTAAAATTCTCTCTAGAATTTTCAAAATCCATGTCCACATGTTTACAATTTCACGTAACAAAATGGCTAAAATTCCAGTTGAAATTTTTTCAAAGTCCCTTAAAAATTTTCCAATTTTTGTCCCAATTCTTCCCATTCCCATTGAAACTTTTCAAATCCCTCTCAAAATTGTTGAAATTCTGTTGAAGCTTTTAAAATTCTCTCTAGAATTTTCAAAATCCATGTCCACATGTTTACAATTTCACATCAAAAAATGGCTAAAATTCCAGTTGAAATTTTTCAAAGTCCCTTCAAAATTTTCCAATTTTTGTCCCAATTCTTCCCATTCCCATTGAAACTTCTCAAATCCCTCTCAAAATTGTTGAAATTCTCTTGAAGCTTTTAAAATTCTCTCTAGAATTTTCAAAATCCATGGCCACATGTTTACAATTTCACGTCAAAAAATGGCTAAAATTCCAGTTGAAATTTTTTCAAAGTCCCTTAAAAATTTTCCAATTTTTGTCCCAATTCTTCCCATTCCCCATTGAAACTTTTCAAATCCCTCTCAAAATTGTTGAAATTCTGTTGAAGCTTTTAAAATTCTCTCTAGAATTTTCAAAATCCATGTCCACATGTTTACAATTTCACATAAAAAAATGGCTAAAATTCCAGTTGAAATTTTTTCAAAGTCCCTGAAAAATTTTCCAATTTTTGTCCCAATTCTTCCCATTCCCATTGAAACTTTTCAAATCCCTCTCAAAATTGTTGAAATTCTCTTGAAGCTTTTAAAATTCTCTCTAGAATTTTCAAAATCCATGGCCACATGTTTACAATTTCACATAAAAAAATTGCTAAAATTCCAGTTGAAATTTTTTCAAAGTCCCTTAAAAATTTTCCAATTTTTGTCCCAATTCTTCCCATTCCCATTGAAAACTTTTCAAATCCCTCTCAAAATTGTTGAAATTCTGTTGAAGCTTTAAAATTCTCTCTAGAATTTTCAAAATCCATGGCCACATGTTTACAGTTTCACGTAACAAAATGGCTAAAATTCCAGTTGAAATTTTTTCAAAGTCCCTTCAAAATTTTCCAATTTTTGTCCCAATTCTTCCCATTCCCATTGAAACTTTTCAAATCCCTCTCAAAATTGTTGAAATTCTGTTGAAGCTTTTAAAATTCTATCTAGAATTTTCAAAATCCATGTCCACATGTTTACAATTTCACATAAAAAAATTGCTAAAATTCCAGTTGAAATTTTTCAAAGTCCCTGAAAATTTTCCAATTTTTGTCCCAATTCTTCCCATTCCCATTGAAACTTTTCAAATCCCTCTCAAAATTGTTGAAATTCTCTTGAAGCTTTTAAAATTCTCTCTAGAATTTTCAAAATCCATGGCCACATGTTTACAATTTCACGTAAAAAAATTGCTAAAATTCCAGTTGAAATTTTTACAAAGTCCCTTAAAAATTTTCCAATTTTTGTCCCAATTCTTCCCATTCCCATTGAAACTTTTCAAATCCCTCTCAAAATTGTTGAAATTCTCTTGAAGCTTTTAAAATTCTCTCTAGAATTTTCAAAATCCATGTCCACATGTTTACAATTTCACACATAAAAAAATTGCTAAAATTCCAGTTGAAATTTTTTCAAAGTCCCTTAAAAATTTTCCAATTTTTGTCCCAATTCTTCCCATTCCCATTGAAACTTTTCAAATCCCTCTCAAAATTGTTGAAATTCTGTTGAAGCTTTTAAAATTCTCTCTAGAATTTTCAAAATCCATGTCCACATGTTTACAATTTCACGTCAAAAAATGGCTAAAATTCCAGTTGAAATTTTTTCAAAGTCCCTTCAAAATTTTCCAATTTTTGTCCCAATTCTTCCCATTCCCATTGAAACTTTTCAAATCCCTCTCAAAATTGTTGAAATTCTGTTGAAGCTTTTAAAATTCTCTCTAGAATTTTCAAAATCCATGTCCACATGTTTACAATTTCACGTAAAAAAATGGCTAAAATTCCAGTTGAAATTTTTACAAAGTCCCTTAAAAATTTTCCAATTTTTGTCCCAATTCTTCCCATTCCCATTGAAACTTTTCAAATCCCTCTCAAAATTGTTGAAATTCTCTTGAAGCTTTTAAAATTCTCTCTAGAATTTTCAAAATCCATGTCCACATGTTTACAATTTCACATAAAAAAATGGCTAAAATTCCAGTTGAAATTTTTTCAAAGTCCCTTAAAAATTTTCCAATTTTTGTCCCAATTCTTCCCATTCCCATTGAAACTTTTCAAATCCCTCTCAAAATTGTTGAAATTCTGTTGAAGCTTTTAAAATTCTCTCTAGAATTTTCAAAATCCATGTCCACATGTTTACAATTTCACGTAAAAAAATTGCTAAAATTCCAGTTGAAATTTTTACAAAGTCCCTTAAAAATTTTCCAATTTTTGTCCCAATTCTTCCCATTCCCATTGAAACTTTTCAAATCCCTCTCAAAATTGTTGAAATTCTGTTGAAGCTTTTAAAATTCTCTCTAGAATTTTCAAAATCCACTTCAACATGTTTACAATTTCACGTCAAAAAATGGCTAAAATTCCAGTTGAAATTTTTTCAAAGTCCCTTAAAAATTTTCCAATTTTTGTCCCAATTCTTCCCATTC
>NW_028116773.1:0-62857 GCF_964273445.1 Streptopelia decaocto
GGATTTGAAAAGTTTCAATGGGAATGGGAAGAATTGGGACAAAAATTGGAAAATTTTTAAGGGAGTTTGAAAAAATTTCAACTGGAATTTTAGCAATTTTTTTATGTGAAATTGTAAACATGTGGACATGGATTTTGAAAATTCTAGAGAGAATTTTAAAAGCTTCAACAGAATTTCAACAATTTTGAGAGGGATTTGAAAAGTTTCAATGGGAATGGGAAGAATTGGGACAAAAATTGGAAAATTTTTAAGGGAGTTTGAAAAAATTTCAACTGGAATTTTAGCAATTTTTTGAAGTGAAATTGTAAACATGTGGACATGGATTTTGAAAATTCTAGAGAGAATTTTAAAAGCTTCAACAGAATTTCAACAATTTTGAGAGGGATTTGAAAAGTTTCAATGGGAATGGGAAGAATTGGGACAAAAATTGGAAAATTTTTCAGGGACTTTGAAAAAATTTCAACTGGAATTTTAGCATTTTTTTTACGTGAAATTGTAAACATGTGGACATGGATTTTGAAAATTCTAGAGAGAATTTTAAAAGCTTCAAGAGAATTTCAACAATTTTGAGAGGGATTTGAAAAGTTTCAATGGAAATGGGAAGAATTGGGACAAAAATTGGAAAATTTTTAAGGGAGTTTGAAAAAATTTCAACTGGAATTTTAGGAATTTTTTAATGTGAAATTGTAAACATGTGGACATGGATTTTGAAAATTCTAGAGAGAATTTTAAAAGCTTCAAGAGAATTTCAACAATTTTGAGAGGGATTTGAAAAGTTTCAATGGGAATGGGAAGAATTGGGACAAAAATTGGAAAATTTTTAAGGGAGTTTGAAAAAATTTCAACTGGAATTTTAGCCATTTTTTGACGTGAAATTGTAAACATGTGGACATGGATTTTGAAAATTCTAGAGAGAATTTTAAAAGCTTCAAGAGAATTTCAACAATTTTGAGAGGGATTTGAAAAGTTTCAATGGGAATGGGAAGAATTGGGACAAAAATTGGAAAATTTTTAAGGGACTTTGAAAAAATTTCAACTGGAATTTTAGCCATTTTTTGACGTGAAATTGTAAACATGTGGCCATGGATTTTGAAAATTCTAGAGAGAATTTTAAAAGCTTCAAGAGAATTTCAACAATTTTGAGAGGGATTTGAAAAGTTTCAATGGGAATGGGAAGAATTGGGACAAAAATGGGAAAATTTTGAAGGGACTTTGAAAAAATTTCAACTGGAATTTTAGCCATTTTTTGACGTGAAATTGTAAACATGTGGACATGGATTTTGAAAATTCTAGAGAGAATTTTAAAAGCTTCAAGAGAATTTCAACAATTTTGAGAGGGATTTGAAAAGTTTCAATGGGAATGGGAGGAATTGGGACAAAAATGGGAAAATTTTTAAGGGACTTTGAAAAAATTTCAACTGGAATTTTAGCCATTTTTTGACGTGAAATTGTAAACATGTGGACATGGATTTTGAAAATTCTAGAGAGAATTTTAAAAGCTTCAAGAGAATTTCAACAATTTTGAGAGGGATTTGAAAAGTTTCAATGGGAATGGGAAGAATTGGGACAAAAATTGGAAAATTTTTCAGGGACTTTGAAAAAATTTCAACTGGAATTTTAGCAATTTTTTGACGTGAAATTGTAAACATGTGGACATGGATTTGAAAATTCTAGAGAGAATTTTAAAAGATTCAACAGAATTTCAACACTTTTGAGAGGGATTTGAAAAGTTTCAATGGGAATGGGAAGAATTGGGACAAAAATGGGAAAATTTTTAAGGGACTTTGAAAAAATTTCAACTGGAATTTTAGCCATTTTTTTTATGTGAAATTGTAAACATGTGGACATGGATTTTGAAAATTCTAGAGAGAATTTTAAAAGCTTCAAGAGAATTTCAACAATTTTGAGAGGGATTTGAAAAGTTTCAATGGGAATGGGAAGAATTGGGACAAAAATTGGAAAATTTTTAAGGGACTTTGAAAAAATTTCAACTGGAATTTTAGCCATTTTTTACGTGAAATTGTAAACATGTGGCCATGGATTTTGAAAATTCTAGAGAGAATTTTAAAAGCTTCAAGAGAATTTCAACAATTTGGAGAGGGATTTGAAAAGTTTCAATGGGAATGGGAAGAATTGGGACAAAAATGGGAAAATTTTTAAGGGACTTTGAAAAAATTTCAACTGGAATTTTAGCCATTTTTTGACGTGAAATTGTAAACATGTGGACAGTGGATTTTGAAAATTCTAGAGAGAATTTTAAAAGCTTTAACAGAATTTCAACAATTTTGAGAGGGATTTGAAAAGTTTCAATGGGAATGGGAAGAATTGGGACAAAAATTGGAAAATTTTTGAAGGGACTTTGAAAAAATTTCAACTGGAATTTTAGCCATTTTTTGACGTGAAATTGTAAACATGTGGACATGGATTTTGAAAATTCTAGAGAGAATTTTAAAAGCTTCAACAGAATTTCAACAATTTTGAGAGGGATTTGAAAAGTTTCAATGGGAATGGGAAGAATTGGGACAAAAATTGGAAAATTTTGAAGGGACTTTGAAAAAATTTCAACTGGAATTTTAGCCATTTTTTGACGTGAAATTGTAAACATGTGGCCATGGATTTTGAAAATTCTAGAGAGAATTTTAAAAGCTTCAACAGAATTTCAACAATTTTGAGAGGGATTTGAAAAGTTTCAATGGGAATGGGAAGAATTGGGACAAAAATTGGAAAATTTTTCAGGGACTTTGAAAAAATTTCAACTGGAATTTTAGCAATTTTTTGACGTGAAATTGTAAACATGTGGCCATGGATTTTGAAAATTCTAGAGAGAATTTTAAAAGCTTCAACAGAATTTCAACAATTTTGAGAGGGATTTGAAAAGTTTCAATGGGAATGGGAAGAATTGGGACAAAAATTGGAAAATTTTTAAGGGACTTTGAAAAAATTTCAACTGGAATTTTAGCCATTTTTTGACGTGAAATTGTAAACATGTGGCCATGGATTTTGAAAATTCTAGAGAGAATTTTAAAAGCTTCAACAGAATTTCAACAATTTTGAGAGGGATTTGAAAAGTTTCAATGGGAATGGGAAGAATTGGGACAAAAATTGGAAAATTTTTAAGGGACTTTGAAAAAATTTCAACTGGAATTTTAGAATTTTTTTTACGTGAAATTGTAAACATGTGGACATGGATTTTGAAAATTCTAGAGAGAATTTTAAAGCTTCAAGAGAATTTCAACAATTTTGAGAGGGATTTGAAAAGTTTCAATGGGAATGGGAAGAATTGGGACAAAAATTGGAAAATTTTTAAGGGACTTTGAAAAAATTTCAACTGGAATTTTAGCCATTTTTTAACATGAAATTGTAAACATGTGGACATGGATTTTGAAAATTCTAGAGAGAATTTTAAAAGCTTCAACAGAATTTCAACAATTTTGAGAGGGATTTGAAAAGTTTCAATGGGAATGGGAAGAATTGGGACAAAAATTGGAAAATTTTTAAGGGACTTTGAAAAAATTTCAACTGGAATTTTAGCCATTTTTTAATGTGAAATTGTAAACATGTGGCCATGGATTTTGAAAATTCTAGAGAGAATTTTTAAAGCTTCAAGAGAATTTCAACAATTTTGAGAGGGATTTGAAAAGTTTCAATGGGAATGGGAAGAATTGGGACAAAAATTGGAAAATTTTTAAGGGACTTTGAAAAAATTTAAACTGGAATTTTAGCCATTTTTTGACGTGAAATTGTAAACATGTGGCCATGGATTTTGAAAATTCTAGAGAGAATTTTAAAAGCTTCAACAGAATTTCAACAATTTTGAGAGGGATTTGAAAAGTTTCAATGGGAATGGGAAGAATTGGGACAAAAATTGGAAAATTTTTAAGGGACTTTGAAAAAATTTCAACTGGAATTTTAGCATTTTTTTTACGTGAAATTGTAAACATGTGGACATGGATTTTGAAAATTCTAGAGAGAATTTTAAAAGCTTCAACAGAATTTCAACAATTTTGAGAGGGATTTGAAAAGTTTCAATGGGAATGGGAAGAATTGGGACAAAAATTGGAAAATTTTTAAGGGACTTTGAAAAAATTTCAACTGGAATTTTAGCCATTTTTTGACGTGAAATTGTAAACATGTGGCCATGGATTTTGAAAATTCTAGAGAGAATTTTAAAAGCTTCAACAGAATTTCAACAATTTTGAGAGGGATTTGAAAAGTTTCAATGGGAATGGGAAGAATTGGGACAAAAATTGGAAAATTTTTAAGGGACTTTGAAAAAATTTCAACTGGAATTTTAGAATTTTTTTTACGTGAAATTGTAAACATGTGGACATGGATTTTGAAAATTCTAGAGAGAATTTTTAAAGCTTCAAGAGAATTTCAACAATTTTGAGAGGGATTTGAAAAGTTTCAATGGGAATGGGAAGAATTGGGACAAAAATTGGAAAATTTTTAAGGGACTTTGAAAAAATTTCAACTGGAATTTTAGCCATTTTTAACATGAAATTGTAAACATGTGGACATGGATTTTGAAAATTCTAGAGAGAATTTTAAAAGCTTCAACAGAATTTCAACAATTTTGAGAGGGATTTGAAAAGTTTCAATGGGAATGGGAAGAATTGGGACAAAAATTGGAAAATTTTTAAGGGACTTTGAAAAAATTTCAACTGGAATTTTAGCCATTTTTTAATGTGAAATTGTAAACATGTGGCCATGGATTTTGAAAATTCTAGAGAGAATTTTTAAAGCTTCAAGAGAATTTCAACAATTTTGAGAGGGATTTGAAAAGTTTCAATGGGAATGGGAAGAATTGGGACAAAAATTGGAAAATTTTTAAGGGACTTTGAAAAAATTTCAACTGGAATTTTAGCCATTTTTTAATGTGAAATTGTAAACATGTGGCCATGGATTTTGAAAATTCTAGAGAGAATTTTTAAAGCTTCAAGAGAATTTCAACAATTTTGAGAGGGATTTGAAAAGTTTCAATGGGAATGGGAAGAATTGGGACAAAAATTGGAAAATTTTTAAGGGACTTTGAAAAAATTTAAACTGGAATTTTAGCCATTTTTTGACGTGAAATTGTAAACATGTGGCCATGGATTTTGAAAATTCTAGAGAGAATTTTAAAAGCTTCAACAGAATTTCAACAATTTTGAGAGGGATTTGAAAAGTTTTCAATGGGAATGGGAAGAATTGGGACAAAAATTGGAAAATTTTTAAGGGACTTTGAAAAAATTTCAACTGGAATTTTAGCATTTTTTTTACGTGAAATTGTAAACATGTGGACATGGATTTTGAAAATTCTAGAGAGAATTTTAAAAGCTTCAACAGAATTTCAACAATTTTGAGAGGGATTTGAAAAGTTTCAATGGGAATGGGAAGAATTGGGACAAAAATTGGAAAATTTTTAAGGGACTTTGAAAAAATTTCAACTGGAATTTTAGCCATTTTTTGACGTGAAATTGTAAACATGTGGCCATGGATTTTGAAAATTCTAGAGAGAATTTTAAAAGCTTCAACAGAATTTCAACAATTTTGAGAGGGATTTGAAAAGTTTCAATGGGAATGGGAAGAATTGGGACAAAAATTGGAAAATTTTTAAGGGACTTTGAAAAAATTTCAACTGGAATTTTAGAATTTTTTTTACGTGAAATTGTAAACATGTGGACATGGATTTTGAAAATTCTAGAGAGAATTTTTAAAGCTTCAAGAGAATTTCAACAATTTTGAGAGGGATTTGAAAAGTTTCAATGGGAATGGGAAGAATTGGGACAAAAATTGGAAAATTTTTAAGGGACTTTGAAAAAATTTCAACTGGAATTTTAGCCATTTTTAACATGAAATTGTAAACATGTGGACATGGATTTTGAAAATTCTAGAGAGAATTTTAAAAGCTTCAACAGAATTTCAACAATTTTGAGAGGGATTTGAAAAGTTTCAATGGGAATGGGAAGAATTGGGACAAAAATTGGAAAATTTTTAAGGGACTTTGAAAAATTTCAACTGGAATTTTAGCCATTTTTTAATGTGAAATTGTAAACATGTGGCCATGGATTTTGAAAATTCTAGAGAGAATTTTTAAAGCTTCAAGAGAATTTCAACAATTTTGAGAGGGATTTGAAAAGTTTCAATGGGAATGGGAAGAATTGGGACAAAAATTGGAAAATTTTTAAGGGACTTTGAAAAAATTTCAACTGGAATTTTAGCCATTTTTTGACGTGAAATTGTAAACATGTGGCCATGGATTTTGAAAATTCTAGAGAGAATTTTAAAAGCTTTAACAGAATTTCTACAATTCTGAGAGGGATTTGAAAAGTTTCAATGGGAATGGGAAGAATTGGGACAAAAATTGGAAAATTTTTAAGGGACTTTGAAAAAATTTCAACTGGAATTTTAGCCATTTTTTTAAGTGAAATTGTAAACATGTGGACATGGATTTTGAAAATTCTAGAGAGAATTTTAAAAGCTTCAAGAGAATTTCAACAATTTTGAGAGGGATTTGAAAAGTTTCAATGGGAATGGGAAGAATTGGGACAAAAATTGGAAAATTTTTCAGGGACTTCGAAAAAATTTCAACTGGAATTTTAGCCATTTTTTGACGTGAAATTGTAAACATGTGGACATGGATTTTGAAAATTCTAGAGAGAATTTTAAAAGCTTCAAGAGAATTCCAACAATTTTGAGAGGGATTTGAAAAGTTTCAATGGGAATGGGAAGAATTGGGACAAAAATTGGAAAATTTTTAAGGGACTTTGAAAAAATTTCAACTGGAATTTTAGCCATTTTTTGACGTGAAATTGTAAACATGTGGACATGGATTTTGAAAATTCTAGAGAGAATTTTAAAAGCTTCAACAGAATTTCAACAATTTTGAGAGGGATTTGAAAAGTTTCAATGGGAATGGGAAGAATTGGGACAAAAATTGGAAAATTTTGAAGGGACTTTGAAAAAATTTCAACTGGAATTTTAGCCATTTTTTGACGTGAAATTGTAAACATGTGGCCATGGATTTTGAAAATTCTAGAGAGAATTTTAAAAGCTTCAACAGAATTTCAACACTTTCGAGAGGGATTTGAAAAGTTTCAATGGGAATGGGAAGAATTGGGACAAAAATTGGAAAATTGTTAAGGGACTTTGAAAAAATTTCAACTGGAATTTTAGCCATTTTTTGACGTGAAATTGTAAACATGTGGACATGGATTTTGAAAATTCTAGAGAGAATTTTAAAAGCTTCAAGAGAATTTCAACAATTTTGAGAGGGATTTGAAAAGTTTCAATGGGAATGGGAAGAACTGGGACAAAAATTGGAAAATTTTTCAGGGACTTTGAAAAAATTTCAACTGGAATTTTAGCCATTTTTGACGTGAAATTGTAAACATGTGGCCATGGATTTTGAAAATTCTAGAGAGAATTTTAAAAGCTTCAAGAGAATTTCAACAATTTTGAGAGGGATTTGAAAAGTTTCAATGGGAATGGGAAGAATTGGGACAAAAATTGGAAAATTTTGAAGGGACTTTGAAAAAATTTCAACTGGAATTTTAGCCATTTTTGACGTGAAATTGTAAACATGTGGCCATGGATTTTGAAAATTCTAGAGAGAATTTTAAAAGCTTCAACAGAATTTCAACAATTTTGAGAGGGATTTGAAAAGTTTCAGTGGGAATGGGAAGAATTGGGACAAAAATTGGAAAATTTTTCAGGGACTTTGAAAAAATTTCAACTGGAATTTAGCCATTTTTTACGTGAAATTTTAAACATGTGGACATGGATGTTGAAAATTCTAGAGAGAATTTTAAAAGCTTTAACAGAATTTCAACAATTTTGAGAGGGATTTGAAAAGTTTCAATGGGAATGGGAAGAATTGGGACAAAAATTGGAAAATTTTGAAGGGACTTTGAAAAAATTTCAACTGGAATTTTAGCCATTTTTTGACGTGAAATTGTAAACATGTGGACATGGATTTTGAAAATTCTAGAGAGAATTTTGAAAGCTTCAACAGAATTTCAACGATTTTGAGAGGGATTTGAAAAGTTTCAATGGGAATGGGAAGAATTGGGACAAAAATTGGAAAATTTTGAAGGGACTTTGAAAAAATTTCAACTGGAATTTTAGCCATTTTTTGACGTGAAATTGTAAACATGTGGACATGGATGTTGAAAATTCTAGAGAGAATTTTAAAAGCTTCAAGAGAATTTCAACAATTTTGAGAGGGATTTGAAAAGTTTCAATGGGAATGGGAAGAATTGGGACAAAAATTGGAAAATTTTTAAGGGACTTTGAAAAAATTTCAACTGGAATTTTAGCAATTTTTTGACGTGAAATTGTAAACATGTGGACATGGATTTTGAAAATTCTAGAGAGAATTTTAAAAGCTTCAAGAGAATTTCAACAATTTTGAGAGGAATTTGAAAAGTTTCAATGGGAATGGGAAGAATTGGGACAAAAATTGGAAAATTTTTAAGGGACTTTGAAAAAAATTCAACTGGAATTTTAGCCATTTTTTGACGTGAAATTGTAAACATGTGGACATGGATTTTGAAAATTCTAGAGAGAATTTTAAAAGCTTCAACAGATTTTCAACCATTTTGAGAGGGATTTGAAAAGTTTCAATGGGAATGGGAAGAATTGGGACAAAAATTGGAAAATTTTTCAGGGACTTTGAAAAAATTTCAACTGGAATTTTAGCCATTTTTTGACGTGAAATTGTAAACATGTGGCCATGGATTTTGAAAATTCTAGAGAGAATTTTAAAAGCTTCAACAGAATTTCAACAATTTTGAGAGGGATTTGAAAAGTTTCAATGGGAATGGGAAGAATTGGGACAAAAATTGGAAAATTTTTAAGGGACTTTGAAAAAATTTCAACTGGAATTTTAGCCATTTTTTGACGTGAAATTGTAAACATGTGGACATGGATTTTGAAAATTCTAGAGAGAATTTTAAAAGCTTCAACAGAATTTCAACAATTTTGAGAGGGATTTGAAAAGTTTCAATGGGAATGGGAAGAATTGGGACAAAAATTGGAAAATTTTTAAGGGACTTTGAAAAAATTTCAACTGGAATTTTAGCAATTTTTTGACGTGAAATTGTAAACATGTTGAAGTGGATTTTGAAAATTCTAGAGAGAATTTTAAAAGCTTTAACAGAATTTCAACAATTTTGAGAGGGATTTGAAAAGTTTCAATGGGAATGGGAAGAATTGGGACAAAAATTGGAAAATTTTGAAGGGACTTTGAAAAAATTTCAACTGGAATTTTAGCCATTTTTTGACGTGAAATTGTAAACATGTGGACATGGATTTTGAAAATTCTAGAGAGAATTTTAAAAGCTTCAACAGAATTTCAACAATTTTGAGAGGGATTTGAAAAGTTTCAATGGGAATGGGAAGAATTGGGACAAAAATTGGAAAATTTTGAAGGGACTTTGAAAAAATTTCAACTGGAATTTTAGCCATTTTTTGACGTGAAATTGTAAACATGTGGCCATGGATTTTGAAAATTCTAGAGAGAATTTTAAAAGCTTCAACAGAATTTCAACAATTTTGAGAGGGATTTGAAAAGTTTCAATGGGAATGGGAAGAATTGGGACAAAAATTGGAAAATTTTTCAGGGACTTTGAAAAAATTTCAACTGGAATTTTAGCATTTTTTTTACGTGAAATTGTAAACATGTGGACATGGATTTTGAAAATTCTAGAGAGAATTTTAAAAGCTTCAACAGAATTTCAACAATTTTGAGAGGGATTTGAAAAGTTTCAATGGGAATGGGAAGAATTGGGACAAAAATTGGAAAATTTTTAAGGGACTTTGAAAAAATTTCAACTGGAATTTTAGCCATTTTTTGACGTGAAATTGTAAACATGTGGCCATGGATTTTGAAAATTCTAGAGAGAATTTTAAAAGCTTCAACAGAATTTCAACAATTTTGAGAGGGATTTGAAAAGTTTCAATGGGAATGGGAAGAATTGGGACAAAAATTGGAAAATTTTTAAGGGACTTTGAAAAAATTTCAACTGGAATTTTAGAATTTTTTTTACGTGAAATTGTAAACATGTGGACATGGATTTTGAAAATTCTAGAGAGAATTTTTAAAGCTTCAAGAGAATTTCAACAATTTTGAGAGGGATTTGAAAAGTTTCAATGGGAATGGGAAGAATTGGGACAAAAATTGGAAAATTTTTAAGGGACTTTGAAAAAATTTCAACTGGAATTTTAGCCATTTTTTAACATGAAATTGTAAACATGTGGACATGGATTTTGAAAATTCTAGAGAGAATTTTAAAAGCTTCAACAGAATTTCAACAATTTTGAGAGGGATTTGAAAAGTTTCAATGGGAATGGGAAGAATTGGGACAAAAATTGGAAAATTTTTAAGGGACTTTGAAAAAATTTCAACTGGAATTTTAGCCATTTTTTAATGTGAAATTGTAAACATGTGGCCATGGATTTTGAAAATTCTAGAGAGAATTTTTAAAGCTTCAAGAGAATTTCAACAATTTTGAGAGGGATTTGAAAAGTTTCAATGGGAATGGGAAGAATTGGGACAAAAATTGGAAAATTTTTAAGGGACTTTGAAAAAATTTAAACTGGAATTTTAGCCATTTTTTGACGTGAAATTGTAAACATGTGGCCATGGATTTTGAAAATTCTAGAGAGAATTTTAAAAGCTTTAACAGAATTTCTACAATTCTGAGAGGGATTTGAAAAGTTTCAATGGGAATGGGAAGAATTGGGACAAAAATTGGAAAATTTTTAAGGGACTTTGAAAAAATTTCAACTGGAATTTTAGCCATTTTTTTAAGTGAAATTGTAAACATGTGGCCATGGATTTTGAAAATTCTAGAGAGAATTTTAAAAGCTTCAACAGAATTTCAACAATTTTGAGAGGGATTTGAAAAGTTTCAATGGGAATGGGAAGAATTGGGACAAAAATTGGAAAATTTTTAAGGGACTTTGAAAAAATTTCAACTGGAATTTTAGCATTTTTTTTACGTGAAATTGTAAACATGTGGACATGGATTTTGAAAATTCTAGAGAGAATTTTAAAAGCTTCAACAGAATTTCAACAATTTTGAGAGGGATTTGAAAAGTTTCAATGGGAATGGGAAGAATTGGGACAAAAATTGGAAAATTTTTAAGGGACTTTGAAAAAATTTCAACTGGAATTTTAGCCATTTTTTGACGTGAAATTGTAAACATGTGGCCATGGATTTTGAAAATTCTAGAGAGAATTTTAAAAGCTTCAACAGAATTTCAACAATTTTGAGAGGGATTTGAAAAGTTTCAATGGGAATGGGAAGAATTGGGACAAAAATTGGAAAATTTTTAAGGGACTTTGAAAAAATTTCAACTGGAATTTTAGAATTTTTTTTACGTGAAATTGTAAACATGTGGACATGGATTTTGAAAATTCTAGAGAGAATTTTTAAAGCTTCAAGAGAATTTCAACAATTTTGAGAGGGATTTGAAAAGTTTCAATGGGAATGGGAAGAATTGGGACAAAAATTGGAAAATTTTTAAGGGACTTTGAAAAAATTTCAACTGGAATTTTAGCCATTTTTAACATGAAATTGTAAACATGTGGACATGGATTTTGAAAATTCTAGAGAGAATTTTAAAAGCTTCAACAGAATTTCAACAATTTTGAGAGGGATTTGAAAAGTTTCAATGGGAATGGGAAGAATTGGGACAAAAATTGGAAAATTTTTAAGGGACTTTGAAAAAATTTCAACTGGAATTTTAGCCATTTTTTAATGTGAAATTGTAAACATGTGGCCATGGATTTTGAAAATTCTAGAGAGAATTTTTAAAGCTTCAAGAGAATTTCAACAATTTTGAGAGGGATTTGAAAAGTTTCAATGGGAATGGGAAGAATTGGGACAAAAATTGGAAAATTTTTAAGGGACTTTGAAAAAATTTCAACTGGAATTTTAGCCATTTTTTGACGTGAAATTGTAAACATGTGGCCATGGATTTTGAAAATTCTAGAGAGAATTTTAAAAGCTTTAACAGAATTTCTACAATTCTGAGAGGGATTTGAAAAGTTTCAATGGGAATGGGAAGAATTGGGACAAAAATTGGAAAATTTTTAAGGGACTTTGAAAAAATTTCAACTGGAATTTTAGCCATTTTTTTAAGTGAAATTGTAAACATGTGGACATGGATTTTGAAAATTCTAGAGAGAATTTTAAAAGCTTCAAGAGATTTTCAACAATTTTGAGAGGGATTTGAAAAGTTTCAATGGGAATGGGAAGAATTGGGACAAAAATTGGAAAATTTTTAAGGGACTTTGAAAAAATTTCAACTGGAATTTTAGCAATTTTTTGACGTGAAATTGTAAACATGTGGACATGGATTTTGAAAATTCTAGAGAGAATTTTAAAAGCTTCAACAGAATTTCAACAATTTTGAGAGGGATTTGAAAAGTTTCAATGGGAATGGGAAGAATTGGGACAAAAATTGGAAAATTTTTAAGGCACTTTGAAAAAATTTCAACTGGAATTTTAGAATTTTTTTTACGTGAAATTGTAAACATGTGGACATGGATTTTGAAAATTCTAGAGAGAATTTTAAAAGCTTCAACAGAATTTCAACAATTTTGAGAGGGATCTGAAAAGTTTCAATGGGAATGGGAAGAATTGGGACAGAAATTGGAAAATTTTTAAGGGACTTTGAAAAAATTTCAACCGGAATTTTGGCAATTTTTTGACGTGAAATTGTAAACATGTGGACATGGATTTTGAAAATTCTAGAGAGAATTTTAAAAGCTTTAACAGAATTTCTACAATTCTGAGAGGGATTTGAAAAGTTTCAATGGGAATGGGAAGAATTGGGACAAAAATTGGAAAACTTTTAAGGGACTTTGAAAAAAATTCAACTGAAATTTTAGCCATTTTTTTACATGAAATTGTAAACATGTGGACATGGATTTTGAAAATTCTAGAGAGAATTTTAAAAGCTTCAACAGAATTTCAACAATTTTGAGAGGGATTTGAAAAGTTTCAATGGGAATGGGAAGAATTGGGACAAAAATTGGAAAATTTTTAAGGGACTTTGAAAAAATTTCAACTGGAATTTTAGCAATTTTTTGACGTGAAATTGTAAACATGTGGCCATGGATTTTGAAAATTCTAGAGAGAATTTTAAAAGCTTCAACAGAATTTCAACAATTTTGAGAGGGATTTGAAAAGTTTCAGTGGGAATGGGAAGAATTGGGACAAAAATTGGAAAATTTTTCAGGGACTTTGAAAAAATTTCAACTGGAATTTTAGCAATTTTTTGACGTGAAATTGTAAACATGTGGACATGGATTTTGAAAATTCTAGAGAGAATTTTAAAAGCTTCAAGAGAATTTCAACAATTTTGAGAGGGATTTGAAAAGTTTCAATGGGAATGGGAAGAATTGGGACAAAAATTGGAAAATTTTTCAGGGACTTTGAAAAAATTTCAACTGGAATTTTAGCCATTTTTTGACGTGAAATTGTAAACATGTGGACATGGATTTTGAAAATTCTAGAGAGAATTTTAAAAGCTTCAACAGAATTTCAACAATTTTGAGAGGGATTTGAAAAGTTTCAATGGGAATGGGAAGAATTGGGACAAAAATGAAAAAATTTTTAAGGGACTTTGAAAAAATTTCAACTGGAATTTTAGAATTTTTTTTACGTGAAATTGTAAACATGTGGACATGGATTTTGAAAATTCTAGAGAGAATTTTTAAAGCTTCAAGAGAATTTCAACAATTTTGAGAGGGATTTGAAAAGTTTCAATGGGAATGGGAAGAATTGGGACAAAAATTGGAAAATTTTTAAGGGACTTTGAAAAAATTTCAACTGGAATTTTAGCCATTTTTTAACATGAAATTGTAAACATGTGGACATGGATTTTGAGAATTCTAGAGAGAATTTTAAAAGCTTCAACAGAATTTCAACAATTTTGAGAGGGATTTGAAAAGTTTCAATGGGAATGGGAAGAATTGGGACAAAAATTGGAAAATTTTTAAGGGACTTTGAAAAAATTTCAACTGGAATTTTAGCCATTTTTTAATGTGAAATTGTAAACATGTGGCCATGGATTTTGAAAATTCTAGAGAGAATTTTAAAAGCTTCAAGAGAATTTCAACAATTTTGAGAGGGATTTGAAAAGTTTCAATGGGAATGGGAAGAATTGGGACAAAAATTGGAAAATTTTTAAGGGACTTTGAAAAAATTTCAACTGGAATTTTAGCCATTTTTTGACGTGAAATTGTAAACATGTGGCCATGGATTTTGAAAATTCTAGAGAGAATTTTAAAAGCTTTAACAGAATTTCTACAATTCTGAGAGGGATTTGAAAAGTTTCAATGGGAATGGGAAGAATTGGGACAAAAATTGGAAAATTTTTAAGGGACTTTGAAAAAATTTCAACTGGAATTTTAGCCATTTTTTGACGTGAAATTGTAAACATGTGGACATGGATTTTGAAAATTCTAGAGAGAATTTTAAAAGCTTCAAGAGAATTTCAACAATTTTGAGAGGGATTTGAAAAGTTTCAATGGGAATGGGAAGAATTGGGACAAAAATTGGAAAATTTTTCAGGGACTTTGACAAAATTTCAACTGGAATTTTAGCCATTTTTTGACGTGAAATTGTAAACATGTGGACATGGATTTTGAAAATTCTTGAGAGAATTTTAAAAGCTTCAACAGAATTTCAACAATTTTGAGAGGGATTTGAAAAGTTTCAATGGGAATGGGAAGAATTGGGACAAAAATTGGAAAATTTTTAAGGCACTTTGAAAAAATTTCAACTGGAATTTTAGAATTTTTTTTACGTGAAATTGTAAACATGTGGCCATGGATTTTGAAAATTCTAGAGAGAATTTTAAAAGCTTCAACAGAATTTCAACAATTTTGAGAGGGATTTGAAAAGTTTCAATGGGAATGGGAAGAATTGGGACAGAAATTGGAAAATTTTTAAGGGACTTTGAAAAAATTTCAACCGGAATTTTGGCAATTTTTTGACGTGAAATTGTAAACATGTGGACATGGATTTTGAAAATTCTAGAGAGAATTTTAAAAGCTTTAACAGAATTTCTACAATTCTGAGAGGGATTTGAAAAGTTTCAATGGGAATGGGAAGAATTGGGACAAAAATTGGAAAACTTTTAAGGGACTTTGAAAAAAATTCAACTGAAATTTTAGCCATTTTTTTACATGAAATTGTAAACATGTGGACATGGATTTTGAAAATTCTAGAGAGAATTTTAAAAGCTTCAACAGAATTTCAACAATTTTGAGAGGGATTTGAAAAGTTTCAATGGGAATGGGAAGAATTGGGACAAAAATTGGAAAATTTTTAAGGGACTTTGAAAAAATTTCAACTGGAATTTTAGCCATTTTTTGACGTGAAATTGTAAACATGTGGCCATGGATTTTGAAAATTCTAGAGAGAATTTTAAAAGCTTCAACAGAATTTCAACAATTTTGAGAGGGATTTGAAAAGTTTCAGTGGGAATGGGAAGAATTGGGACAAAAATTGGAAAATTTTTCAGGGACTTTGAAAAAATTTCAACTGGAATTTTAGCCATTTTTTGACGTGAAATTGTAAACATGTGGACATGGATTTTGAAAATTCTAGAGAGAATTTTAAAAGCTTCAAGAGAATTTCAACAATTTTGAGAGGGATTTGAAAAGTTTCAATGGGAATGGGAAGAATTGGGACAAAAATTGGAAAATTTTTCAGGGACTTTGAAAAAATTTCAACTGGAATTTTAGCCATTTTTTGACGTGAAATTGTAAACATGTGGACATGGATTTTGAAAATTCTAGAGAGAATTTTAAAAGCTTCAACAGAATTTCAACAATTTTGAGAGGGATTTGAAAAGTTTCAATGGGAATGGGAAGAATTGGGACAAAAATGAAAAAATTTTTAAGGGACTTTGAAAAAATTTCAACTGGAATTTTAGCCATTTTTTGACGTGAAATTGTAAACATGTGGACATGGATGTTGAAAATTCTAGAGAGAATTTTAAAAGCTTCAAGAGAATTTCAACAATTTTGAGAGGGATTTGAAAAGTTTCAATGGGAATGGGAAGAATTGGGACAAAAATTGGAAAATTTTTAAGGGACTTTGAAAAAATTTCAACTGGAATTTTAGCCATTTTTTGACGTGAAATTGTAAACATGTGGCCATGGATTTTGAAAATTCTAGAGAGAATTTTAAAAGCTTCAACAGAATTTCAACAATTTTGAGAGGGATTTGAAAAGTTTCAATGGGAATGGGAAGACTTGGGACAAAAATGGGAAAATTTTTAAGGGACTTTAAAAAATTTCAACTGGAATTTTAGCAATTTTTTGACATGAAATTGTAAACATGTGGACATGGATTTTGAAAATTCTAGAGAGAATTTTAAAAGCTTCAACAGAATTTCAACCATTTTGAGAGGGATTTGAAAAGTTTCAATGGGAATGGGAAGACTTGGGACAAAAATTGGAAAATTTTGAAGGGACTTTGAAAAAATTTCAACTGGAATTTTAGCCATTTTTTGACGTGAAATTGTAAACATGTGGACATGGATTTTGAAAATTCTAGAGAGAATTTTAAAAGCTTCAAGAGAATTTCAACAATTTTGAGAGGGATTTGAAAAGTTTCAGTGGGAATGGGAAGAATTGGGACAAAAATTGGAAAATTTTGAAGGGACTTTGAAAAAATTTCAACTGGAATTTTAGCCATTTTTTGACGTGAAATTGTAAACATGTGGACATGGATTTTGAAAATTCTAGAGAGAATTTTAAAAGCTTCAAGAGAATTTCAACAATTTTGAGAGGGATTTGAAAAGTTTCAATGGGAATGGGAAGAATTGGGACAAAAATTGGAAAATTTTGAAGGGACTTTGAAAAAATTTCAACTGGAATTTTAGCCATTTTTTGACGTGAAATTGTAAACATGTGGACATGGATTTTGAAAATTCTAGAGAGAATTTTAAAAGCTTCAACAGAATTTCAACAATTTTGAGAGGGATTTGAAAAGTTTCAGTGGGAATGGGAAGAATTGGGACAAAAATTGGAAAATTTTTAAGGGACTTTGAAAAAATTTCAACTGGAATTTTAGCAATTTTTTTACGTGAAATTGTAAACATGTGGACATGGATTTTGAAAATTCTAGAGAGAATTTTAAAAGCTTCAAGAGAATTTCAACAATTTTGAGAGGGATTTGAAAAGTTTCAATGGGAATGGGAAGAATTGGGACAAAAATTGGAAAATTGTTAAGGGACTTTGAAAAAATTTCAACTGGAATTTTAGCCATTTTTTGACGTGAAATTGTAAACATGTGGACATGGATTTTGAAAATTCTAGAGAGAATTTTAAAAGCTTCAAGAGAATTTCAACAATTTTGAGAGGAATTTGAAAAGTTTCAATGGGAATGGGAAGAAGTGGGACAAAAATTGGAAAATTTTTAAGGGACTTTGAAAAAATTTCAACTGGAATTTTAGCAATTTTTTGACGTGAAATTGTAAACATGTGGACATGGATTTTGAAAATTCTAGAGAGAATTTTAAAAGCTTCAACAGAATTTCAACAATTTTGAGAGGGATTTGAAAAGTTTCAATGGGAATGGGAAGAATTGGGACAAAAATTGGAAAATTTTTAAGGGACTTTGAAAAAATTTCAACTGGAATTTTAGCCATTTTTTGACGTGAAATTGTAAACATGTGGCCATGGATTTTGAAAATTCTAGAGAGAATTTTAAAAGCTTCAACAGAATTTCAACAATTTTGAGAGGGATTTGAAAAGTTTCAATGGGAATGGGAAGAATTGGGACAAAAATTGGAAAATTTTTCGGGGACTTTGAAAAAATTTCAACTGGAATTTTAGCATTTTTTTTACGTGAAATTGTAAACATGTGGACATGGATTTTGAAAATTCTAGAGAGAATTTTAAAAGCTTCAACAGAATTTCAACAATTTTGAGAGGGATTTGAAAAGTTTCAATGGGAATGGGAAGAATTGGGACAAAAATTGGAAAATTTTTAAGGGACTTTGAAAAAATTTCAACTGGAATTTTAGCCATTTTTTGACGTGAAATTGTAAACATGTGGACATGGATTTTGAAAATTCTAGAGAGAATTTTAAAAGCTTCAAGAGAATTTCAACAATTTTGAGAGGGATTTGAAAAGTTTCAATGGGAATGGGAAGAATTGGGACAAAAATTGGAAAATTTTGAAGGGACTTTGAAAAAATTTCAACTGGAATTTTAGCCATTTTTTGACGTGAAATTGTAAACATGTGGACATGGATTTTGAAAATTCTAGAGAGAATTTTAAAAGCTTCAACAGAATTTCAACAATTTTGAGAGGGATTTGAAAAGTTTCAATGGGAATGGGAAGAATTGGGACAAAAATTGGAAAATTTTTAAGGGACTTTGAAAAAATTTCAACTGGAATTTTAGCCATTTTTTGACGTGAAATTGTAAACATGTGGACATGGATTTTGAAAATTCTAGAGAGAATTTTAAAAGCTTCAAGAGAATTTCAACAATTTTGAGAGGGATTTGAAAAGTTTCAATGGGAATGGGAAGAATTGGGACAAAAATTGGAAAATTTTGAAGGGACTTTGAAAAAATTTCAACTGGAATTTTAGCCATTTTTTGACGTGAAATTGTAAACATGTGGACATGGATTTTGAAAATTCTAGAGAGAATTTTAAAAGCTTCAAGAGAATTTCAACAATTTTGAGAGGGATTTGAAAAGTTTCAATGGGAATGGGAAGAATTGGGACAAAAATTGGAAAATTTTTAAGGGACTTTGAAAAAATTTCAACTGGAATTTTAGCCATTTTTTGACGTGAAATTGTAAACATGTGGCCATGGATTTTGAAAATTCTAGAGAGAATTTTAAAAGCTTCAACAGAATTTCAACACTTTTGAGAGGGATTTGAAAAGTTTCAATGGGAATGGGAAGAATTGGGACAAAAATTGGAAAATTTTTAAGGGACTTTGAAAAAATTTCAACTGGAATTTTAGCCATTTTTTGACGTGAAATTGTAAACATGTGGCCATGGATTTTGAAAATTCTAGAGAGAATTTTAAAAGCTTCAACAGAATTTCAACAATTTTGAGAGGGATTTGAAAAGTTTCAATGGGAATGGGAAGAATTGGGACAAAAATTGGAAAATTTTTCGGGGACTTTGAAAAAATTTCAACTGGAATTTTAGCATTTTTTTTACGTGAAATTGTAAACATGTGGACATGGATTTTGAAAATTCTAGAGAGAATTTTAAAAGCTTCAACAGAATTTCAACAATTTTGAGAGGGATTTGAAAAGTTTCAATGGGAATGGGAAGAATTGGGACAAAAATTGGAAAATTTTTAAGGCACTTTGAAAAAATTTCAACTGGAATTTTAGAATTTTTTTTACGTGAAATTGTAAACATGTGGACATGGATTTTGAAAATTCTAGAGAGAATTTTAAAAGCTTCAACAGAATTTCAACAATTTTGAGAGGGATCTGAAAAGTTTCAATGGGAATGGGAAGAATTGGGACAAAAATGGGAAAATTTTTAAGGGACTTTGAAAAAATTTCAACCGGAATTTTGGCAATTTTTTGACGTGAAATTGTAAACATGTGGACATGGATTTTGAAAATTCTAGAGAGAATTTTAAAAGCTTTAACAGAATTTCTACAATTCTGAGAGGGATTTGAAAAGTTTCAATGGGAATGGGAAGAATTGGGACAAAAATTGGAAAACTTTTAAGGGACTTTGAAAAAAATTCAACTGGAATTTTAGCCATTTTTTTACATGAAATTGTAAACATGTGGACATGGATTTTGAAAATTCTAGAGAGAATTTTAAAAGCTTCAACAGAATTTCAACAATTTTGAGAGGGATTTGAAAAGTTTCAATGGGAATGGAAAGAATTGGGACAAAAATTGGAAAATTTTTAAGGGACTTTGAAAAAATTTCAACTGGAATTTTAGCCATTTTTTGACGTGAAATTGTAAACATGTGGCCATGGATTTTGAAAATTCTAGAGAGAATTTTAAAAGCTTCAACAGAATTTCAACAATTTTGAGAGGGATTTGAAAAGCTTCAATGGGAATGGGAAGAATTGGGACAAAAATTGGAAAATTTTGAAGGGACTTTGAAAAAATTTCAACTGGAATTTTAGCCATTTTTTGACGTGAAATTGTAAACATGTGGCCATGGATTTTGAAAATTCTAGAGAGAATTTTAAAAGCTTCAACAGAATTTCAACAATTTTGAGAGGGATTTGAAAAGTTTCAATGGGAATGGGAAGAATTGGGACAAAAATTGGAAAATTTTTAAGGGACTTTGAAAAAATTTCAACTGGAATTTTAGCCATTTTTTGACGTGAAATTGTAAACATGTGGACATGGATTTTGAAAATTCTAGAGAGAATTTTAAAAGCTTCAAGAGAATTTCAACAATTTTGAGAGGGATTTGAAAAGTTTCAATGGGAATGGGAAGAATTGGGACAAAAATGGGAAAATTTTTAAGGGACTTTGAAAAAATTTCAACTGGAATTTTAGCCATTTTTTGACGTGAAATTGTAAACATGTGGCCATGGATTTTGAAAATTCTAGAGAGAATTTTAAAAGCTTCAACAGAATTTCAACAATTTTGAGAGGGATTTGAAAAGTTTCAATGGGAATGGGAAGAATTGGGACAAAAATTGGAAAATTTTTAAGGGACTTTGAAAAAATTTCAACTGGAATTTTAGCCATTCTTTGACGTGAAATTGTAAACATGTGGCCATGGATTTTGAAAATTCTAGAGAGAATTTTAAAAGCTTCAACAGAATTTCAACAATTTTGAGAGGGATTTGAAAAGTTTCAATGGGAATGGGAAGAATTGGGACAAAAATTGGAAAATTTTTCAGGGACTTTGAAAAAATTTCAACTGGAATTTTAGCATTTTTTTTACGTGAAATTGTAAACATGTGGACATGGATTTTGAAAATTCTAGAGAGAATTTTAAAAGCTTCAACAGAATTTCAACAATTTTGAGAGGGATTTGAAAAGTTTCAATGGGAATGGGAAGAATTGGGACAAAAATTGGAAAATTTTGAAGGGACTTTGAAAAAATTTCAACTGGAATTTTAGCCATTTTTTGACGTGAAATTGTAAACATGTGGACATGGATTTTGAAAATTCTAGAGAGAATTTTAAAAGCTTCGAGAGAATTTCAACAATTTTGAGAGGGATTTGAAAAGTTTCAATGGGAATGGGAAGAATTGGGACAAAAATTGGAAAATTTTGAAGGGACTTTGAAAAAATTTCAACTGGAATTTTAGCCATTTTTTGACGTGAAATTGTAAACATGTGGACATGGATTTTGAAAATTCTAGAGAGAATTTTAAAAGCTTCAAGAGAATTTCAACAATTTTGAGAGGGATTTGAAAAGTTTCAATGGGAATGGGAAGAATTGGGACAAAAATTGGAAAATTTTGAAGGGACTTTGAAAAAATTTCAACTGGAATTTTAGCCATTTTTTGACGTGAAATTGTAAACATGTGGACATGGATTTTGAAAATTCTAGAGAGAATTTTAAAAGCTTCAAGAGAATTTCAACAATTTTGAGAGGGATTTGAAAAGTTTCAATGGGAATGGGAAGAATTGGGACAAAAATTGGAAAATTTTTAAGGGACTTTGAAAAAATTTCAACTGGAATTTTAGCATTTTTTTTACGTGAAATTGTAAACATGTGGACATGGATTTTGAAAATTCTAGAGAGAATTTTAAAAGCTTCAACAGAATTTCAACAATTTTGAGAGGGATTTGAAAAGTTTCAATGGGAATGGGAAGAATTGGGACAAAAATTGGAAA
The DNA here is from genome assembly GCF_964273445.1 of Streptopelia decaocto. Taxonomy (NCBI): domain Eukaryota; kingdom Metazoa; phylum Chordata; class Aves; order Columbiformes; family Columbidae; genus Streptopelia; species Streptopelia decaocto. The sequence goes on from NW_028116773.1 coordinate 21,819, forward strand.
ATTTTTAAGGGACTTTGAAAAAATTTCAACTGGAATTTTAGCCATTTTTTGACGTGAAATTGTAAACATGTGGCCATGGATTTTGAAAATTCTAGAGAGAATTTTAAAAGCTTCAACAGAATTTCAACAATTTTGAGAGGGATTTGAAAAGTTTCAATGGGAATGGGAAGAATTGGGACAAAAATTGGAAAATTTTTAAGGCACTTTGAAAAAATTTCAACTGGAATTTTAGAATTTTTTTTACGTGAAATTGTAAACATGTGGACATGGATTTTGAAAATTCTAGAGAGAATTTTAAAAGCTTCAAGAGAATTTCAACAATTTTGAGAGGGATCTGAAAAGTTTCAATGGGAATGGGAAGAATTGGGACAAAAATTGGAAAATTTTTAAGGGACTTTGAAAAAATTTCAACTGGAATTTTAGCAATTTTTTGACGTGAAATTGTAAACATGTGGCCATGGATTTTGAAAATTCTAGAGAGAATTTTAAAAGCTTTAACAGAATTTCTACAATTCTGAGAGGGATTTGAAAAGTTTCAATGGGAATGGGAAGAATTGGGACAAAAATTGGAAAACTTTTAAGGGACTTTGAAAAAAATTCAACTGGAATTTTAGCCATTTTTTTACATGAAATTGTAAACATGTGGACATGGATGTTGAAAATTCTAGAGAGAATTTTTAAAGCTTTAACAGAATTTCAACAATTTTGAGAGGGATTTGAAAAGTTTCAATGGGAATGGAAAGAATTGGGACAAAAATTGGAAAATTTTTAAGGGACTTTGAAAAAATTTCAACTGGAATTTTAGCCATTTTTTGACGTGAAATTGTAAACATGTGGCCATGGATTTTGAAAATTCTAGAGAGAATTTTAAAAGCTTCAACAGAATTTCAACAATTTTGAGAGGGATTTGAAAAGCTTCAATGGGAATGGGAAGAATTGGGACAAAAATTGGAAAATTTTTCAGGGACTTTGAAAAAATTTCAACTGGAATTTTAGCCATTTTTTGACGTGAAATTGTAAACATGTGGACATGGATTTTGAAAATTCTAGAGAGAATTTTAAAAGCTTCAACAGAATTTCAACAATTTTGAGAGGGATTTGAAAAGTTTCAATGGGAATGGGAAGAATTGGGACAAAAATTGGAAAATTTTTAAGGGACTTTGAAAAAATTTCAACTGGAATTTTAGCAATTTTTTGACGTGAAATTGTAAACATGTTGAAGTCGATTTTGAAAATTCTAGAGAGAATTTTAAAAGCTTCAAGAGAATTTCAACAATTTTGAGAGGGATTTGAAAAGTTTCAATGGGAATGGGAAGAATTGGGACAAAAATTGGAAAATTTTTAAGGGACTGAAAAAATTTCAACTGGAATTTTAGCCATTTTTTGACGTGAAATTGTAAACATGTGGCCATGGATTTTGAAAATTCTAGAGAGAATTTTAAAAGCTTCAAGAGAATTTCAACACTTTTGAGAGGGATTTGAAAAGTTTCAATGGGAATGGGAAGAATTGGGACAAAAATTGGAAAATTTTTAAGGGACTTTGAAAAAATTTCAACTGGAATTTTAGCCATTTTTTGACGTGAAATTGTAAACATGTGGACATGGATTTTGAAAATTCTAGAGAGAATTTTAAAAGCTTCAAGAGAATTTCAACAATTTTGAGAGGGATTTGAAAAGTTTCAATGGGAATGGGAAGAATTGGGACAAAAATTGGAAAATTTTTAAGGGACTTTGAAAAAATTTCAACTGGAATTTTAGCAATTTTTTGACGTGAAATTGTAAACATGTGGACATGGATTTTGAAAATTCTTGAGAGAATTTTAAAAGCTTCAAGAGAATTTCAACAATTTTGAGAGGGATTTGAAAAGTTTCAATGGGAATGGGAAGAATTGGGACAAAAATTGGAAAATTTTTAAGGCACTTTGAAAAAATTTCAACTGGAATTTTAGAATTTTTTTTACGTGAAATTGTAAACATGTGGACATGGATTTTGAAAATTCTAGAGAGAATTTTAAAAGCTTCAACAGAATTTCAACAATTTTGAGAGGGATCTGAAAAGTTTCAATGGGAATGGGAAGAATTGGGACAAAAATTGGAAAATTTTTAAGGGACTTTGAAAAAATTTCAACCGGAATTTTGGCAATTTTTTGACGTGAAATTGTAAACATGTGGACATGGATTTTTAAAATTCTAGAGAGAATTTTAAAAGCTTTAACAGAATTTCTACAATTCTGAGAGGGATTTGAAAAGTTTCAATGGGAATGGGAAGAATTGGGACAAAAATTGGAAAACTTTTAAGGGACTTTGAAAAAAATTCAACTGGAATTTTAGCCATTTTTTTACATGAAATTGTAAACATGTGGACATGGATGTTGAAAATTCTAGAGAGAATTTTTAAAGCTTTAACAGAATTTCAACAATTTTGAGAGGGATTTGAAAAGTTTCAATGGGAATGGAAAGAATTGGGACAAAAATTGGAAAATTTTTAAGGGACTTTGAAAAAATTTCAACTGGAATTTTAGCCATTTTTTGACGTGAAATTGTAAACATGTGGCCATGGATTTTGAAAATTCTAGAGAGAATTTTAAAAGCTTCAACAGAATTTCAACAATTTTGAGAGGGATTTGAAAAGCTTCAATGGGAATGGGAAGAATTGGGACAAAAATTGGAAAATTTTGAAGGGACTTTGAAAAAATTTCAACTGGAATTTTAGCCATTTTTTGACGTGAAATTGTAAACATGTGGACATGGATTTTGAAAATTCTAGAGAGAATTTTAAAAGCTTCAACAGAATTTCAACAATTTTGAGAGGGATTTGAAAAGTTTCAATGGGAATGGGAAGAATTGGGACAAAAATTGGAAAATTTTTAAGGGACTTTGAAAAAATTTCAACTGGAATTTTAGCCATTTTTTGACGTGAAATTGTAAACATGTGGACATGGATTTTGAAAATTCTAGAGAGAATTTTAAAAGCTTCAACAGAATTTCAACAATTTTGAGAGGGATTTGAAAAGTTTCAATGGGAATGGGAAGAATTGGGACAAAAATGGGAAAATTTTTAAGGGACTTTGAAAAAATTTCAACTGGAATTTTAGCCATTTTTTGACGTGAAATTGTAAACATGTGGCCATGGATTTTGAAAATTCTAGAGAGAATTTTAAAAGCTTCAACAGAATTTCAACAATTTTGAGAGGGATTTGAAAAGTTTCAATGGGAATGGGAAGAATTGGGACAAAAATTGGAAAATTTTGAAGGGACTTTGAAAAAATTTCAACTGGAATTTTAGCAATTTTTTGTCGTGAAATTGTAAACATGTTGAAGTCGATTTTGAAAATTCTAGAGAGAATTTTAAAAGCTTCAAGAGAATTTCAACAATTTTGAGAGGGATTTGAAAAGTTTCAATGGGAATGGGAAGAATTGGGACAAAAATTGGAAAATTTTTAAGGGACTTTGAAAAAATTTCAACTGGAATTTTAGCCATTTTTTGACGTGAAATTGTAAACATGTGGCCATGGATTTTGAAAATTCTAGAGAGAATTTTAAAAGCTTCAACAGAATTTCAACAATTTTGAGAGGGATTTGAAAAGTTTCAATGGGAATGGGAAGAATTGGGACAAAAATTGGAAAATTTTTAAGGGACTTTGAAAAAATTTCAACTGGAATTTTAGCCATTTTTTGACGTGAAATTGTAAACATGTGGCCATGGATTTTGAAAATTCTAGAGAGAATTTTAAAAGCTTCAACAGAATTTCAACAATTTTGAGAGGGATTTGAAAAGTTTCAATGGGAATGGGAAGAATTGGGACAAAAATTGGAAAATTTTTCAGGGACTTTGAAAAAATTTCAACTGGAATTTTAGCATTTTTTTTACGTGAAATTGTAAACATGTGGACATGGATTTTGAAAATTCTAGAGAGAATTTTAAAAGCTTCAACAGAATTTCAACAATTTTGAGAGGGATTTGAAAAGTTTCAATGGGAATGGGAAGAATTGGGACAAAAATTGGAAAATTTTTAAGGGACTTTGAAAAAATTTCAACTGGAATTTTAGCAATTTTTGGACGTGAAATTGTAAACATGTGGACATGGATTTTGAAAATTCTAGAGAGAATTTTAAAAGCTTCAAGAGAATTTCAACAATTTTGAGAGGGATTTGAAAAGTTTCAATGGGAATGGGAAGAATTGGGACAAAAATTGGAAAATTTTTCAGGGACTTTGAAAAAATTTCAACTGGAATTTTAGCAATTTTTTTACGTGAAATTGTAAACATGTGGACATGGATTTTGAAAATTCTAGAGAGAATTTTAAAAGCTTCAAGAGAATTTCAACATTTTTGAGAGGGATTTGAAAAGTTTCAATGGGAATGGGAAGAATTGGGACAAAAATTGGAAAATTTTTAAGGGACTTTGAAAAAATTTCAACTGGAATTTTAGCCATTTTTTGACGTGAAATTGTAAACATGTGGCCATGGATTTTGAAAATTCTAGAGAGAATTTTAAAAGCTTCAACAGAATTTCAACAATTTTGAGAGGGATTTGAAAAGTTTCAATGGGAATGGGAAGAATTGGGACAAAAATTGGAAAATTTTTAAGGGACTTTGAAAAAATTTCAACTGGAATTTTAGCCATTTTTTGACGTGAAATTGTAAACATGTGGCCATGGATTTTGAAAATTCTAGAGAGAATTTTAAAAGCTTCAACAGAATTTCAACAATTTTGAGAGGGATTTGAAAAGTTTCAATGGGAATGGGAAGAATTGGGACAAAAATTGGAAAATTTTTCAGGGACTTTGAAAAAATTTCAACTGGAATTTTAGCATTTTTTTTACGTGAAATTGTAAACATGTGGACATGGATTTTGAAAATTCTAGAGAGAATTTTAAAAGCTTCAACAGAATTTCAACAATTTTGAGAGGGATTTGAAAAGTTTCAATGGGAATGGGAAGAATTGGGACAAAAATTGGAAAATTTTTAAGGGACTTTGAAAAAATTTCAACTGGAATTTTAGCAATTTTTGGACGTGAAATTGTAAACATGTGGACATGGATTTTGAAAATTCTAGAGAGAATTTTAAAAGCTTCAAGAGAATTTCAACAATTTTGAGAGGGATTTGAAAAGTTTCAATGGGAATGGGAAGAATTGGGACAAAAATTGGAAAATTTTTCAGGGACTTTGAAAAAATTTCAACTGGAATTTTAGCAATTTTTTTACGTGAAATTGTAAACATGTGGACATGGATTTTGAAAATTCTAGAGAGAATTTTAAAAGCTTCAAGAGAATTTCAACATTTTTGAGAGGGATTTGAAAAGTTTCAATGGGAATGGGAAGAATTGGGACAAAAATTGGAAAATTTTGAAGGGACTTTGAAAAAATTTCAACTGGAATTTTAGCCATTTTTTGACGTGAAATTGTAAACATGTGGACATGGATTTTGAAAATTCTAGAGAGAATTTTAAAAGCTTCAACAGAATTTCAACAATTTTGAGAGGGATTTGAAAAGTTTCAATGGGAATGGGAAGAATTGGGACAAAAATTGGAAAATTTTTAAGGGACTTTGAAAAAATTTCAACTGGAATTTTAGCCATTTTTTGACGTGAAATTGTAAACATGTGGCCATGGATTTTGAAAATTCTAGAGAGAATTTTAAAAGCTTCAAGAGAATTTCAACAATTTTGAGAGGGATTTGAAAAGTTTCCATGGGAATGGGAAGAATTGGGACAAAAATTGGAAAATTTTGAAGGGACTTTGAAAAAATTTCAACTGGAATTTTAGCCATTTTTTGACGTGAAATTGTAAACATGTGGACATGGATTTTGAAAATTCTAGAGAGAATTTTAAAAGCTTCAAGAGAATTTCAACAATTTTGAGAGGGATTTGAAAAGTTTCAATGGGAATGGGAAGAATTGGGACAAAAATTGGAAAATTTTTCAGGGACTTTGAAAAAATTTCAACTGGAATTTTAGCCATTTTTTGACGTGAAATTGTAAACATGTGGACATGGATTTTGAAAATTCTAGAGAGAATTTTAAAAGCTTCAACAGAATTTCAACAATTTGGAGAGGGATTTGAAAAGTTTCAATGGGAATGGGAAGAATTGGGACAAAAATTGGAAAATTTTTAAGGGACTTTGAAAAAATTTCAACTGGAATTTTAGCAATTTTTGGACGTGAAATTGTAAACATGTGGACATGGATTTTGAAAATTCTTGAGAGAATTTTAAAAGCTTCAACAGAATTTCAACAATTTTGAGAGGGATTTGAAAAGTTTCAATGGGAATGGGAAGAATTGGGACAAAAATTGGAAAATTTTTAAGGCACTTTGAAAAAATTTCAACTGGAATTTTAGAATTTTTTTTACGTGAAATTGTAAACATGTGGACATGGATTTTGAAAATTCTAGAGAGAATTTTAAAAGCTTCAACAGAATTTCAACAATTTTGAGAGGGATCTGAAAAGTTTCAATGGGAATGGGAAGAATTGGGACAAAAATTGGAAAATTTTTAAGGGACTTTGAAAAAATTTCAACTGGAATTTTAGCAATTTTTTGACGTGAAATTGTAAACATGTGGCCATGGATTTTGAAAATTCTAGAGAGAATTTTAAAAGCTTTAACAGAATTTCTACAATTCTGAGAGGGATTTGAAAAGTTTCAATGGGAATGGGAAGAATTGGGACAAAAATTGGAAAACTTTTAAGGGACTTTGAAAAAAATTCAACTGGAATTTTAGCCATTTTTTTACATGAAATTGTAAACATGTGGACATGGATGTTGAAAATTCTAGAGAGAATTTTTAAAGCTTTAACAGAATTTCAACAATTTTGAGAGGGATTTGAAAAGTTTCAATGGGAATGGAAAGAATTGGGACAAAAATTGGAAAATTTTTAAGGGACTTTGAAAAAATTTCAACTGGAATTTTAGCCATTTTTTTGACGTGAAATTGTAAACATGTGGCCATGGATTTTGAAAATTCTAGAGAGAATTTTAAAAGCTTCAACAGAATTTCAACAATTTTGAGAGGGATTTGAAAAGCTTCAATGGGAATGGGAAGAATTGGGACAAAAATTGGAAAATTTTGAAGGGACTTTGAAAAAATTTCAACTGGAATTTTAGCCATTTTTTTACGTGAAATTGTAAACATGTGGACATGGATTTTGAAAATTCTAGAGAGAATTTTAAAAGCTTCAAGAGAATTTCAACAATTTTGAGAGGGATTTGAAAAGTTTCAATGGGAATGGGAAGAATTGGGACAAAAATTGGAAAATTTTTAAGGGACTTTGAAAAAATTTCAACTGGAATTTTAGCAATTTTTGGACGTGAAATTGTAAACATGTGGACATGGATTTTGAAAATTCTTGAGAGAATTTTAAAAGCTTCAACAGAATTTCAACAATTTTGAGAGGGATTTGAAAAGTTTCAATGGGAATGGGAAGAATTGGGACAAAAATTGGAAAATTTTTAAGGCACTTTGAAAAAATTTCAACTGGAATTTTAGAATTTTTTTTACGTGAAATTGTAAACATGTGGACATGGATTTTGAAAATTCTAGAGAGAATTTTAAAAGCTTCAACAGAATTTCAACAATTTTGAGAGGGATCTGAAAAGTTTCAATGGGAATGGGAAGAATTGGGACAAAAATTGGAAAATTTTTAAGGGACTTTGAAAAAATTTCAACTGGAATTTTAGCAATTTTTTGACGTGAAATTGTAAACATGTGGCCATGGATTTTGAAAATTCTAGAGAGAATTTTAAAAGCTTTAACAGAATTTCTACAATTCTGAGAGGGGATTTGAAAAGTTTCAATGGGAATGGGAAGAATTGGGACAAAAATTGGAAAACTTTTAAGGGACTTTGAAAAAAATTCAACTGGAATTTTAGCCATTTTTTTACATGAAATTGTAAAACATGTGGACATGGATGTTGAAAATTCTAGAGAGAATTTTTAAAGCTTTAACAGAATTTCAACAATTTTGAGAGGGATTGAAAAGTTTCAATGGGAATGGAAAGAATTGGGACAAAAATTGGAAAATTTTTAAGGGACTTTGAAAAAATTTCAACTGGAATTTTAGCCATTTTTTTTGACGTGAAATTGTAAACATGTGGCCATGGATTTTGAAAATTCTAGAGAGAATTTTAAAAGCTTCAACAGAATTTCAACAATTTGAGAGGGATTTGAAAAGCTTCAATGGGAATGGGAAGAATTGGGACAAAAAATTGGAAAATTTTGAAGGGACTTTGAAAAAATTTCAACTGGAATTTTAGCCATTTTTTTACGTGAAATTGTAAACATGTGGACATGGATTTTGAAAATTCTAGAGAGAATTTTAAAAGCTTCAAGAGAATTTCAACAATTTTGAGAGGGATTGAAAAGTTTCAATGGGAATGGGAGAATTGGGACAAAAATTGGAAAATTTTTCAGGGACTTTGAAAAAATTTCAACTGGAATTTTAGCAATTTTTGGACGTGAAATTGTAAACATGTGGACATGGATTTTGAAAATTCTTGAGAGAATTTTAAAAGCTTCAACAGAATTTCAACAATTTTGAGAGGGATTTGAAAAGTTTCAATGGGAATGGGAAGAATTGGGACAAAAATGGGAAAATTTTTAAGGGACTTTGAAAAACTTTCAACTGGAATTTTAGCCATTTTTTGACGTGAAATTGTAAACATGTGGACATGGATTTTGAAAATTCTAGAGAGAATTTTAAAAGCTTCAAGAGAATTTCAACAATTTTGAGAGGGATTTGAAAAGTTTCCATGGGAATGGGAAGAATTGGGACAAAAATTGGAAAATTTTGAAGGGACTTTGAAAAAATTTCAACTGGAATTTTAGCCATTTTTTGACGTGAAATTGTAAACATGTGGACATGGATTTTGAAAATTCTAGAGAGAATTTTAAAAGCTTCAAGAGAATTTCAACAATTTTGAGAGGGATTTGAAAAGTTTCAATGGGAATGGGAAGAATTGGGACAAAAAATTGGAAAATTTTTCAGGGACTTTGAAAAAATTTCAACTGGAATTTTAGCATTTTTTTTACGTGAAATTGTAAACATGTGGACATGGATTTTGAAAATTCTAGAGAGAATTTTAAAAGCTTCAACAGAATTTCAACAATTTTGAGAGGGATTTGAAAAGTTTCAATGGGAATGGGAAGAATTGGGACAAAAATTGGAAAATTTTTAAGGGACTTTGAAAAAATTTCAACTGGAATTTTAGCAATTTTTGGACGTGAAATTGTAACATGTGGACATGGATTTTGAAAATTCTTGAGAGAATTTTAAAAGCTTCAACAGAATTTCAACAATTTTGAGAGGGATTTGAAAAGTTTCAATGGAATGGGAAGAATTGGGACAAAAATTGGAAAATTTTTAAGGCACTTTGAAAAATTTCAACTGGAATTTTAGAATTTTTTCTACGTGAAATTGTAAACATGTGGACATGGATTTTGAAAATTCTAGAGAGAATTTTAAAAGCTTCAACAGAATTTCAACAATTTTGAGAGGGATCTGAAAAGTTTCAATGGGAATGGGAAGAATTGGGACAAAAATTGGAAAATTTTTAAGGGACTTTGAAAAAATTTCAACTGGAATTTTAGCAATTTTTTGACGTGAAATTGTAAACATGTGGCCATGGATTTTGAAAATTCTAGAGAGAATTTTAAAAGCTTTAACAGAATTTCTACAATTCTGAGAGGGATTTGAAAAGTTTCAATGGGAATGGGAAGAATTGGGACAAAAATTGGAAAACTTTTAAGGACTTTGAAAAAAATTCAACTGGAATTTTAGCCATTTTTTTACATGAAATTGTAAACATGTGGACATGGATGTTGAAAATTCTAGAGAGAATTTTTAAAGCTTTAACAGAATTTCAACAATTTTGAGAGGGATTTGAAAAGTTTCAATGGGAATGGAAAGAATTGGGACAAAAATTGGAAAATTTTTAAGGGACTTTGAAAAAATTTCAACTGGAATTTTAGCCATTTTTTTGACGTGAAATTGTAAACATGTGGCCATGGATTTTGAAAATTCTAGAGAGAATTTTAAAAGCTTCAACAGAATTTCAACAATTTTGAGAGGGATTTGAAAAGCTTCAATGGGAATGGGAAGAATTGGGACAAAAATTGGAAAATTTTGAAGGGACTTTGAAAAAATTTCAACTGGAATTTTAGCCATTTTTTTACGTGAAATTGTAAACATGTGGACATGGATTTTGAAAATTCTAGAGAGAATTTTAAAAGCTTCAAGAGAATTTCAACAATTTTGAGAGGGATTTGAAAAGTTTCAATGGGAATGGGAAGAATTGGGACAAAAATTGGAAAATTTTTCAGGGACTTTGAAAAAATTTCAACTGGAATTTTAGCCATTTTTTGACGTGAAATTGTAAACATGTGGACATGGATTTTGAAAATTCTTGAGAGAATTTTAAAAGCTTCAACAGAATTTCAACAATTTTGAGAGGGATTTGAAAAGTTTCAATGGGAATGGGAAGAATTGGGACAAAAATGGGAAAATTTTTAAGGGACTTTGAAAAACTTTCAACTGGAATTTTAGCCATTTTTTGACGTGAAATTGTAAACATGTGGACATGGATTTTGAAAATTCTAGAGAGAATTTTAAAAGCTTCAAGAGAATTTCAACAATTTTGAGAGGGATTTGAAAAGTTTCAATGGGAATGGGAAGAATTGGGACAAAAATTGGAAAATTTTTAAGGGACTTTGAAAAAATTTCAACTGGAATTTTAGCAATTTTTTGACATGAAATTGTAAACATGTTGAAGTCGATTTTGAAAATTCTAGAGAGAATTTTAAAAGCTTCAAGAGAATTTCAACAATTTTGAGAGGGATTTGAAAAGTTTCAATGGGAATGGGAAGAATTGGGACAAAAATTGGAAAATTTTTAAGGGACTTTGAAAAATTTCAACTGGAATTTTAGCCATTTTTTTACGTGAAATTGTAAACATGTGGACATGGATTTTGAAAATTCTAGAGAGAATTTTAAAAGCTTCAACAGAATTTCAACAATTTTGAGAGGGATTTGAAAAGTTTCAATGGGAATGGGAAGAATTGGGACAAAAATTGGAAAATTTTTAAGGGACTTTGAAAAATTTCAACTGGAATTTTAGCCATTCTTTGACGTGAAATTGTAAACATGTGGCCATGGATTTTGAAAATTCTAGAGAGAATTTTAAAAGCTTCAACAGAATTTCAACAATTTTGAGAGGGATTTGAAAAGTTTCAATGGGAATGGGAAGAATTGGGACAAAATTGGAAAATTTTTCAGGGACTTTGAAAAAATTTCAACTGGAATTTTAGCATTTTTTTTACGTGAAATTGTAAACATGTGGACATGGATTTTGAAAATTCTAGAGAGAATTTTAAAAGCTTCAACAGAATTTCAACAATTTTGAGAGGGATTTGAAAAGTTTCAATGGGAATGGGAAGAATTGGGACAAAAATTGGAAAATTTTTAAGGGACTTTGAAAAAATTTCAACTGGAATTTTAGCATTTTTTTTACGTGAAATTGTAAACATGTGGACATGGATTTTGAAAATTCTAGAGAGAATTTTAAAAGCTTCAACAGAATTTCAACAATTTTGAGAGGATTTGAAAAGTTTCAATGGGAATGGGAAGAATTGGGACAAAATGGGAAAATTTTTAAGGGACTTTGAAAAAATTTCAACTGGAATTTTAGCCATTTTTTTACATGAAATTGTAAACATGTGGCCATGGATTTTGAAAATTCTAGAGAGAATTTTAAAAGCTTCAACAGAATTTCAACAATTTTGAGAGGGATTTGAAAAGTTTCAATGGGAATGGGAAGAATTGGGACAAAAATTGGAAAATTTTTCAGGGACTTTGAAAAAATTTCAACTGGAATTTTAGCATTTTTTTTACGTGAAATTGTAAACATGTGGACATGGATTTTGAAAATTCTAGAGAGAATTTTAAAAGCTTCAACAGAATTTCAACAATTTTGAGAGGGATTTGAAAAGTTTCAATGGGAATGGGAAGAATTGGGACAAAAATTGGAAAATTTTTAAGGGACTTTGAAAAAATTTCAACTGGAATTTTAGCAATTTTTGGACGTGAAATTGTAAACATGTGGACATGGATTTTGAAAATTCTAGAGAGAATTTTAAAAGCTTCAACAGAATTTCAACAATTTTGAGAGGGATTTGAAAAGTTTCAATGGGAATGGGAAGAATTGGGACAAAAATTGGAAAATTTTTCAGGGACTTTGAAAAAATTTCAACTGGAATTTTAGCATTTTTTTTTACGTGAAATTGTAAACATGTGGACATGGATTTTGAAAATTCTAGAGAGAATTTTAAAAGCTTTAACAGAATTTCTACAATTCTGAGAGGGATTTGAAAAGTTTCAATGGGAATGGGAAGAATTGGGACAAAAATGGGAAAATTTTTCAGGGACTTTGAAAAATTTCAACTGGAATTTTAGCCATTTTTTTACATGAAATTGTAAACATGTGGACATGGATTTTGAAAATTCTAGAGAGAATTTTAAAAGCTTCAAGAGAATTTCAACAATTTTGAGAGGGATTTGAAAAGTTTCAATGGGAATGGGAAGAATTGGGACAAAAATTGGAAAATTTTTCAGGGACTTTGAAAAATTTCAACTGGAATTTTAGCATTTTTTTTACGTGAATTGTAAACATGTGGACATGGATTTTGAAAATTCTAGAGAGAATTTTAAAGCTTCAACAGAATTTCAACAATTTTGAGAGGGATTTGAAAAGTTTCAATGGGAATGGGAAGAATTGGGACAAAATTGGAAATTTTTAAGGACTTTGAAAAAATTTCAACTGGAATTTTAGCAATTTTTGGACGTGAAACTGTAACCATGTGGACATGGATTTTGAAAATTCTAGAGAGAATTTTAAAAGCTTCAACAGAATTTCAACAATTTTGAGAGGGATTTGAAAAGTTTCAATGGGAATGGGAAGAATTGGGACAAAAATTGGAAAATTTTTAAGGGACTTTGAAAAAATTTCAACTGGAATTTTAGCATTTTTTTTACGTGGAATTGTAAACATGTGGACATGGATTTTGAAAATTCTAGAGAGAATTTTAAAAGCTTCAACAGAATTTCTACAATTCTGAGAGGGATTTGAAAAGTTTCAATGGGAATGGGAAGAATTGGGACAAAAATGGAAAATTTTTAAGGGACTTTGAAAAAATTTCAACTGGAATTTTAGCCATTTTTTTACATGAAATTGTAAACATGTGGCCATGGATTTTGAAAATTCTAGAGAGAATTTTAAAAGCTTCAACAGAATTTCAACAATTTTGAGAGGGATTTGAAAAGTTTCAATGGGAATGGGAAGAATTGGGACAAAAATTGGAAAATTTTCAGGGACTTTGAAAAATTTCAACTGGAATTTTAGCATTTTTTTTACGTGAAATTGTAAACATGTGGACATGGATTTTGAAAATTCTAGAGAGAATTTTAAAAGCTTCAACAGAATTTCAACAATTTTGAGAGGGATTTGAAAAGTTTCAATGGGAATGGGAAGAATTGGGACAAAAATTGGAAAATTTTTAAGGGACTTTGAAAAAATTTCAACTGGAATTTTAGCAATTTTTGGACGTGAAATTGTAAACATGTGGACATGGATTTTGAAAATTCTAGAGAGAATTTTAAAAGCTTCAAGAGAATTTCAACAATTTTGAGAGGGATTTGAAAAGTTTCAATGGGAATGGGAAGAATTGGGACAAAAATTGGAAAATTTTTAAGGGACTTTGAAAAATTTCAACTGGAATTTTAGCATTTTTTTTACGTGAAATTGTAAACATGTGGACATGGATTTTGAAAATTCTAGAGAGAATTTTAAAAGCTTTAACAGAATTTCTACAATTCTGAGAGGGATTTGAAAAGTTTCAATGGGAATGGGAAGAATTGGGACAAAATGGGAAAATTTTTAAGGGACTTTGAAAAATTTCAACTGGAAATTTAGCCATTTTTTTACATGAAATTGTAAACATGTGGACATGGATTTTGAAAATTCTAGAGAGAATTTTAAAAGCTTCAAGAGAATTTCAACAATTTTGAGAGGGATTTGAAAAGTTTCAATGGGAATGGGAAGAATTGGGACAAAAATTGGAAAATTTTTCAGGGACTTTGAAAAAATTTCAACTGGAATTTTAGCATTTTTTTTACGTGAAATTGTAAACATGTGGACATGGATTTGAAAATTCTAGAGAGAATTTTAAAAGCTTCAACAGAATTTCAACAATTTTGAGAGGGATTTGAAAAGTTTCAATGGGAATGGGAAGAATTGGGACAAAAATTGGAAAAATTTTAAGGGACTTTGAAAAAATTTCAACTGGAATTTTAGCAATTTTTGGACGTGAAATTGTAACCATGTGGACATGGATTTTGAAAATTCTAGAGAGAATTTTAAAAGCTTCAACAGAATTTCAACAATTTTGAGAGGGATTTGAAAAGTTTCAATGGGAATGGGAAGAATTGGGACAAAAATTGGAAAATTTTTAAGGGACTTTGAAAAAATTTCAACTGGAATTTTAGCATTTTTTTTACGTGGAATTGTAAACATGTGGACATGGATTTTGAAAATTCTAGAGAGAATTTTAAAAGCTTCAACAGAATTTCTACAATTCTGAGAGGGATTTGAAAAGTTTCAATGGGAATGGGAAGAATTGGGACAAAAATGGGAAAATTTTTAAGGGACTTTGAAAAAATTTCAACTGGAATTTTCAACTGGAATTTTAGCCATTTTTTTACATGAAATTGTAAACATGTGGCCATGGATTTTGAAAATTCTAGAGAGAATTTTAAAAGCTTCAAGAGAATTTCAACAATTTTGAGAGGGATTTGAAAAGTTTCAATGGGAATGGGAAGAATTGGGACAAAAATTGGAAAATTTTTCAGGGACTTTGAAAAAATTTCAACTGGAATTTTAGCATTTTTTTACGTGAAATTGTAAACATGTGGCCATGGATATGGAAAATTCTAGAGAGAATTTTAAAAGCTTCAACAGAATTTCAACACTTTTGAGAGGGATTTGAAAAGTTTCAATGGGAATGGGAAGAATTGGGACAAAAATTGGAAAATTTTGAAGGGACTTTGAAAAAATTTCAACTGGAATTTTAGCAATTTTTGGACGTGAAATTGTAAACATGTGGACATGGATTTTGAAAATTCTAGAGAGAATTTTAAAAGCTTCAACAGAATTTCAACAATTTTGAGAGGGATTTGAAAAGTTTCAATGGGAATGGGAAGAATTGGGACAAAAATTGGAAATTTTTAAGGGACTTTGAAAAAATTTCAACTGGAATTTTAGCCATTTTTTTTACGTGAAATTGTAAACATGTGGACATAGATTTTGAAAATTCTAGAGAGAATTTTAAAAGCTTGCACAGAATTTCTACAATTCTGAGAGGGATTTGAAAAGTTTCAATGGGAATGGGAAGAATTGGGACAAAAATGGGAAAATTTTTAAGGGACTTTGAAAAAATTTCAACTGGAATTTTAGCCATTTTTTTACATGAAATTGTAAACATGTGGCCATGGATTTTGAAAATTCTAGAGAGAATTTTAAAAGCTTCAAGAGAATTTCAACAATTTTGAGAGGGATTTGAAAAGTTTCAATGGGAATGGGAAGAATTGGGACAAAAATTGGAAAATTTTGAAGGGACTTTGAAAAAATTTCAACTGGAATTTTAGCCATTTTTTGACGTGAAATTGTAAACATGTGGACATGGATTTTGAAAATTCTAGAGAGAATTTTAAAGCTTCAACAGAATTTCAACAATTTTGAGAGGGATTTGAAAAGTTTCAATGGGAATGGGAAGAATTGGGACAAAAATTGGAAAATTTTTCAGGGACTTTGAAAAAATTTCAACTGGAATTTTAGCATTTTTTTGACGTGAAATTGTAAACATGTGGACATGGATTTTGAAAATTCTAGAGAGAATTTTAAAAGCTTCAAGAGAATTTCAACAATTTTGAGAGGGATTTGAAAAGTTTCAATGGGAATGGGAAGAATTGGGACAAAAATTGGAAAATTTTTAAGGGACTTTGAAAAAATTTCAACTGGAATTTTAGCAATTTTTGACGTGAAATTGTAAACATGTGGCCATGGATTTTGAAAATTCTAGAGAGAATTTTAAAAGCTTCAACAGAATTTCAACACTTTTGAGAGGGATTTGAAAAGTTTCAATGGGAATGGGAAGAATTGGGACAAAAATTGGAAGAATTTTAAGGGACTTTGAAAAAATTTCAACTGGAATTTTAGCCATTTTTTGACGTGAAATTGTAAACATGTGGACATGGATTTTGAAAATTCTAGAGAGAATTTTAAAAGCTTCAACAGAATTTCAACCATTTTGAGAGGGATTTGAAAAGTTTCAATGGGAATGGGAAGAATTGGGACAAAAATTGGAAAATTTTTAAGGCACTTTGAAAAAATTTCAACTGGAATTTTAGAATTTTTTTTACGTGAAATTGTAAACATGTGGACATGGATTTTGAAAATTCTAGAGAGAATTTTAAAAGCTTCAACAGAATTTCAACAATTTTGAGAGGGATCTGAAAAGTTTCAATGGGAATGGGAAGAATTGGGACAAAAATGGGAAAATTTTTAAGGGACTTTGAAAAAATTTCAACCGGAATTTTGGCAATTTTTTGACGTGAAATTGTAAACATGTGGACATGGATTTTGAAAATTCTAGAGAGAATTTTAAAAGCTTTAACAGAATTTCTACAATTCTGAGAGGGATTTGAAAAGTTTCAATGGGAATGGAAGAATTGGGACAAAAATTGGAAAACTTTTAAGGGACTTTGAAAAAAATTCGACTGGAATTTTAGCCATTTTTTTATATGAAATTGTAAACATGTGGACATGGATTTTGAAAATTCTAGAGAGAATTTTAAAAGCTTTAACAGAATTTCAACAATTTTGAGAGGGATTTGAAAAGTTTCAATGGGAATGGGAAGAATTGGGACAAAAATGGGAAAATTTTTAAGGGACTTTGAAAAAATTTCAACTGGAATTTTAGCACTTTTTGGACGTGAAATTGTAAACATGTGGACATGGATTTTGAAAATTCTAGAGAGAATTTTAAAAGCTTCAACAGAATTTCAACACTTTTGAGAGGGATTTGAAAAGTTTCAATGGGAATGGGAAGAATTGGGACAAAAATTGGAAAATTTTTAAGGGACTTTGAAAAAATTTCAACTGGAATTTTAGCCATTTTTTGACGTGAAATTGTAAACATGTGGACATGGATATGGAAAATTCTAGAGAGAATTTTAAAAGCTTCAAGAGAATTTCAACAATTTTGAGAGGGATTTGAAAAGTTTCCATGGGAATGGGAAGAATTGGGACAAAAATTGGAAAATTTTTAAGGGACTTTGAAAAAATTTCAACTGGAATTTTAGCCATTTTTTGACGTGAAATTGTAAACATGTGGACATGGATTTTGAAAATTCTAGAGAGAATTTTAAAAGCTTCAACAGAATTTCAACAATTTTGAGAGGGATTTGAAAAGTTTCAATGGGAATGGGAAGAATTGGGACAAAAATTGGAAAATTTTTAAGGGACTTTGAAAAAATTTCAACTGGAATTTTAGCCATTTTTTGACGTGAAATTGTAAACATGTGGACATGGATTTTGAAAATTCTAGAGAGAATTTTAAAAGCTTCAACAGAATTTCAACCATTTTGAGAGGGATTTGAAAAGTTTCAATGGGAATGGGAAGAATTGGGACAAAAATTGGAAAATTTTTAAGGCACTTTGAAAAAATTTCAACTGGAATTTTAGAATTTTTTTTACGTGAAATTGTAAACATGTGGACATGGATTTTGAAAATTCTAGAGAGAATTTTAAAAGCTTCAACAGAATTTCAACAATTTTGAGAGGGATCTGAAAAGTTTCAATGGGAATGGGAAGAATTGGGACAAAAATTGGAAAATTTTTAAGGGACTTTGAAAAAATTTCAACCGGAATTTTGGCAATTTTTTGACGTGAAATTGTAAACATGTGGACATGGATTTTGAAAATTCTAGAGAGAATTTTAAAAGCTTTAACAGAATTTCTACAATTCTGAGAGGGATTTGAAAAGTTTCAATGGGAATGGGAAGAATTGGGACAAAAATTGGAAAACTTTTAAGGGACTTTGAAAAAAATTCAACTGGAATTTTAGCCATTTTTTTATATGAAATTGTAAACATGTGGACATGGATTTTGAAAATTCTAGAGAGAATTTTAAAAGCTTTAACAGAATTTCAACAATTTTGAGAGGGATTTGAAAAGTTTCAATGGGAATGGGAAGAATTGGGACAAAAATGGGAAAATTTTGAAGGGACTTTGAAAAAATTTCAACTGGAATTTTAGCAATTTTTGGACGTGAAATTGTAAACATGTGGACATGGATTTTGAAAATTCTAGAGAGAATTTTAAAAGCTTCAACAGAATTTCAACACTTTTGAGAGGGATTTGAAAAGTTTCAATGGGAATGGGAAGAATTGGGACAAAAATTGGAAAATTTTTCAGGGACTTTGAAAAAATTTCAACTGGAATTTTAGCCATTTTTTGACGTGAAATTGTAAACATGTGGACATGGATATGGAAAATTCTAGAGAGAATTTTAAAAGCTTCAAGAGAATTTCAACAATTTTGAGAGGGATTTGAAAAGTTTCAATGGGAATGGGAAGAATTGGGACAAAAATTGGAAAATTTTTAAGGGACTTTGAAAAAATTTCAACTGGAATTTTAGCAATTTTTTGACGTGAAATTGTAAACATGTGGACATGGATTTTGAAAATTCTAGAGAGAATTTTAAAAGCTTCAACAGAATTTCAACCATTTTGAGAGGGATTTGAAAAGTTTCAATGGGAATGGGAAGAATTGGGACAAAAATTGGAAAATTTTTAAGGCACTTTGAAAAAATTTCAACTGGAATTTTAGAATTTTTTTTACGTGAAATTGTAAACATGTGGACATGGATTTTGAAAATTCTAGAGAGAATTTTAAAAGCTTCAACAGAATTTCAACAATTTTGAGAGGGATCTGAAAAGTTTCAATGGGAATGGGAAGAATTGGGACAAAAATGGGAAAATTTTTAAGGGACTTTGAAAAAATTTCAACCGGAATTTTGGCAATTTTTGGACGTGAAATTGTAAACATGTGGACATGGATTTTGAAAATTCTAGAGAGAATTTTAAAAGCTTCAACAGAATTTCTACAATTCTGAGAGGGATTTGAAAAGTTTCAATGGGAATGGGAAGAATTGGGACAAAAATTGGAAAACTTTTAAGGGACTTTGAAAAAAATTCAACTGGAATTTTAGCCATTTTTTTATATGAAATTGTAAACATGTGGACATGGATGTTGAAAATTCTAGAGAGAATTTTAAAAGCTTTAACAGAATTTCAACAATTTTGAGAGGGATTTGAAAAGTTTCAATGGGAATGGGAAGAATTGGGACAAAAATGGGAAAATTTTGAAGGGACTTTGAAAAAATTTCAACTGGAATTTTAGCAATTTTTTGACGTGAAATTGTAAACATGTGGACATGGATTTTGAAAATTCTAGAGAGAATTTTAAAAGCTTCAACAGAATTTCAACAATTTTGAGAGGGATTTGAAAAGTTTCAATGGGAATGGGAAGAATTGGGACAAAAATGGGAAAATTTTTAAGGGACTTTGAAAAAATTTCAACTGGAATTTTAGCAATTTTTTGACGTGAAATTGTAAACATGTGGACATGGATTTTGAAAATTCTTGAGAGAATTTTAAAAGCTTCAAGAGAATTTCAACATTTTTGAGAGGGATTTGAAAAGTTTCAATGGGAATGGGAAGAATTGGGACAAAAATTGGAAAATTTTTAAGGGACTTTGAAAAAATTTCAACTGGAATTTTAGCCATTTTTTGACGTGAAATTGTAAACATGTGGCCATGGATTTTGAAAATTCTAGAGAGAATTTTAAAAGCTTCAAGAGAATTTCAACCATTTTGAGAGGGATTTGAAAAGTTTCAATGGGAATGGGAAGAATTGGGACAAAAATTGGAAAATTTTTAAGGGACTTTGAAAAAATTTCAACTGGAATTTTAGCATTTTTTTTACGTGAAATTGTAAACATGTGGACATGGATGTTGAAAATTCTAGAGAGAATTTTAAAAGCTTCAAGAGAATTTCAACAATTTTGAGAGGGATTTGAAAAGTTTCAATGGGAATGGGAAGAATTGGGACAAAAATTGGAAAATTTTTAAGGGACTTTGAAAAAATTTCAACTGGAATTTTAGCCATTTTTTGACATGAAATTGTAAACATGTGGACATGGATTTTGAAAATTCTAGAGAGAATTTTAAAAGCTTCAAGAGAATTTCAACAATTTTGAGAGGGATTTGAAAAGTTTCAATGGGAATGGGAAGAATTGGGACAAAAATTGGAAAATTTTTAAGGGACTTTGAAAAAATTTCAACTGGAATTTTAGCCATTTTTTGACGTGAAATTGTAAACATGTGGACATGGATTTTGAAAATTCTAGAGAGAATTTTAAAAGCTTCAACAGAATTTCAACACTTTTGAGAGGGATTTGAAAAGTTTCAATGGGAATGGGAAGAATTGGGACAAAAATTGGAAAATTTTTAAGGGACTTTGAAAAAATTTCAACTGGAATTTTAGCCATTTTTTGACGTGAAATTGTAAACATGTGGACATGGATTTTGAAAATTCTAGAGAGAATTTTAAAAGCTTCAACAGAATTTCAACACTTTTGAGAGGGATTTGAAAAGTTTCAATGGGAATGGGAAGAATTGGGACAAAAATTGGAAAATTTTTAAGGGACTTTGAAAAAATTTCAACTGGAATTTTAGCCATTTTTTGACGTGAAATTGTAAACATGTGGACATGGATTTTGAAAATTCTAGAGAGAATTTTAAAAGCTTCAAGAGAATTTCAACAATTTTGAGAGGGATTTGAAAAGTTTCAATGGGAATGGGAAGAATTGGGACAAAAATTGGAAAATTTTTAAGGGACTTTGAAAAAATTTCAACTGGAATTTTAGCAAATTTTTGACGTGAAATTGTAAACATGTGGACATGGATTTTGAAAATTCTAGAGAGAATTTTAAAAGCTTCAACAGAATTTCAACAATTTTGAGAGGGATTTGAAAAGTTTCAATGGGAATGGGAAGAATTGGGACAAAAATTGGAAAATTTTTAAGGCACTTTGAAAAAATTTCAACTGGAATTTTAGCATTTTTTTTACGTGAAATTGTAAACATGTGGACATGGATTTTGAAAATTCTAGAGAGAATTTTAAAAATTTCAGTAGGATTTCATCAGTTTTGACAGGGATTTGAAAAGTTTCAATGGGAATGGGAAGAATTGGGACGAAAATTGGAAAATTTTTAAGGGACTTTGAAAAAATTTCAACTGGAATTTCAGCAATTTTTTTACGTGAAATTGTAAACATGTTGAAGTGGATTTTGAAAATTCTAGAGAGAATTTTAAAAGCTTCAACAGAATTTCAACAGTTTGGAAGGGATTTGAAAAGTTTCAATGGGAATGGGAAGAATTGGGACAAAAATTGGAAAATTTTTAAGGGACTTTGAAAAAATTTCAACTGGAATTTTAGCAATTTGGACGTGAAATTGTAAACATGTTGAAGTGGATTTTGAAAATTCTAGAGAGAATTTTAAAAGCCTCAAGAGAATTTCAACAATTTTGAGAGGGATTTGAAAAGTTTCAATGGGAATGGGAAGAATTGGGATGAAAATTGGAAAATTTTTAAGGGACTTTGAAAAAATTTCAACTGGAATTTTAGCAATTTTGACGTGAAATTGTAAACATGTTGAAGTGGATTTTGAAAATTCTAGAGAGAATTTTAAAAGCTTCAACAGAATTTCAACAATTTTGAGAGGGATTTGAAAAGTTTCAATGCGAATGGGAAGAATTGGGATGAAAATTGGAAAATTTTTAAGGGACTTTGAAAAAATTTCAACTGGAATTTTAGCAATTTTGACGTGAAATTGTAAACATGTGGACATGGATTTTGAAAATTCTAGAGAGAATTTTAAAAGCTTCAAGAGAATTTCAACAATTTTGAGAGGGATTTGAAAAGTTTCAATGGGAATGGGAAGAATTGGGACAAAAATTGGAAAATTTTTAAGGGACTTTGAAAAAATTTCAACTGGAATTTTAGCAATTTTGACGTGAAATTGTAAACATGTTGAAGTGGATCTTGAAAATTCTAGAGAGAAGTGTCAAACTTTCAGTAGGATTTCAACAGTTTTGAGAGGGATTTGAAAAGTTTCAATGGGAATGGGAAGAATTGGGACGAAAATTGGAAAATTTTTAAGGGACTTTGAAAAAATTTCAACTGGAATTTTAGCAATTTTGACGTGAAATTGTAAACATGTTGAAGTGGATTTTGAAAATTCTAGAGAGAATTTTAAAAGCTTCAACAGAGTTTCAACAGTTTTGAGAGGGATTTGAAAAGTTTCAATGGGAATGGGAAGAATTGGGACAAAAATTGGAAAATTTTTAAGGGACTTTGAAAAAATTTCAACTGGAATTTTAGCAATTTGGATGTGAAATTGTAAACATGTGGACATGGATTTTGAAAATTCTAGAGAGAATTTTAAAAGCTTCAACAGAATTTCAACAATTTTGAGAGGGATTTGAAAAGTTTCAATGGAAATGGGAAGAATTGGGACAAAAATTGGAAAATTTTTAAGGGACTTTGAAAAAATTTCAACTGGAATTTTAGCCATTTTTTGACGTGAAATTGTAAACATGTGGACATGGATTTTGAAAATTCTAGAGAGAATTTTAAAAGCTTCAACAGAATTTCAACAATTTTGAGAGGGATTTGAAAAGTTTCAATGGGAATGGGAAGAATTGGGATGAAAATTGGAAAATTTTTAAGGGACTTTGAAAAAATTTCAACTGGAATTTTAGCCATTTTTTGACGTGAAATTGTAAACATGTGGACATGGATTTTGAAAATTCTAGAGAGAATTTTAAAAGCTTCAACAGAATTTCAACAATTTTGAGAGGGATTTGAAAAGTTTCAATGGGAATGGGAAGAATTGGGACAAAAATTGGAAAATTTTTAAGGGACTTTGAAAAAATTTCAACTGGAATTTTAGCAATTTGGATGTGAAATTGTAAACATGTGGACATGGATTTTGAAAATTCTAGAGAGAATTTTAAAAGCTTCAACAGAATTTCAACAATTTTGAGAGGGATTTGAAAAGTTTCAATGGGAATGGGAAGAATTGGGATGAAAATTGGAAAATTTTTAAGGGACTTCGAAAAAATTTCAACTGGAATTTTAGCCATTTTTTGACGTGAAATTGTAAACATGTGGACATGGATTTTGAAAATTCTAGAGAGAATTTTAAAAGCTTCAAGAGAATTTCAACAATTTTGAGAGGGATTTGAAAAGTTTCAATGGGAATGGGAAGAATTGGGACAAAAATTGGAAAATTTTTAAGGGACTTTGAAAAAATTTCAACTGGAATTTTAGCAATTTTTTTATGTGAAATTGTAAACATGTGGACATGGATTTTGAAAATTCTAGAGAGAATTTTAAAAGCTTCAAGAGACTTTCAACAATTTTGAGAGGGATTTGAAAAGTTTCAATGGGAATGGGAAGAATTGGGACAAAAATTGGAAAATTTTTAAGGGACTTTGAAAAAATTTCAACTGGAATTTTAGCAATTTTTTGATGTGAAATTGTAAACATGTGGACATGGATTTTGAAAATTCTAGAGAGAATTTTAAAAGCTTCAACAGAATTTCAACAATTTTGAGAGGGATTTGAAAAGTTTCAATGGGAATGGGAAGAATTGGGATGAAAATTGGAAAATTTTAAAGGGACTTTGAAAAAATTTCAACTGGAATTTTAGCAATTTTTTGACGTGAAATTGTAAACATGTGGACATGGATTTTGAAAATTCTAGAGAGAATTTTAAAAGCTTCAACAGAATTTCAACAATTTTGAGAGGGATTTGAAAAGTTTCAATGGGAATGGGAAGAATTGGGACAAAAATGGGAAAATTTTTAAGGGACTTTGAAAAAATTTCAACTGGAATTTTAGCAATTTTTTAACGTGAAATTGTAAACATGTGGACATGGATTTTGAAAATTCTAGAGAGAAGTGTCAAAATTTCAGTAGGATTTCATCAGTTTTGACAGGGATTTGAAAAGTTTCAATGGGAATGGGAAGAATTGGGACGAAAATTGGAAAATTTTTAAGGGACTTTGAAAAAATTTCAACTGGAATTTCAGCAATTTTTTTACGTGAAATTGTAAACATGTTGAAGTGGATTTTGAAAATTCTAGAGAGAATTTTAAAAGCTTCAACAGAATTTCAACAGTTTGGAAGGGATTTGAAAAGTTTCAATGGGAATGGGAAGAATTGGGACAAAAATTGGAAAATTTTTAAGGGACTTTGAAAAAATTTCAACTGGAATTTTAGCAATTTGGACGTGAAATTGTAAACATGTTGAAGTGGATTTTGAAAATTCTAGAGAGAATTTTAAAAGCCTCAAGAGAATTTCAACAATTTTGAGAGGGATTTGAAAAGTTTCAATGGGAATGGGAAGAATTGGGATGAAAATTGGAAAATTTTTAAGGGACTTTGAAAAAATTTCAACTGGAATTTTAGCAATTTTGACGTGAAATTGTAAACATGTTGAAGTGGATTTTGAAAATTCTAGAGAGAATTTTAAAAGCTTCAACAGAATTTCAACAATTTTGAGAGGGATTTGAAAAGTTTCAATGGGAATGGGAAGAATTGGGACAAAAATTGGAAAATTTTTAAGGGACTTTGAAAAAATTTCAACTGGAATTTTAGCCATTTTTTGACGTGAAATTGTAAAGATGTAGACATGGATTTTGAAAATTCTAGAGAGAATTTTAACAGCTTCAAGAGAATTTCAACAATTTTGAGAGGGATTTGAAAAGTTTCAATGGGAATGGGAAGAATTGGGATGAAAATTGGAAAATTTTTAAGGGACTTTGAAAAAATTTCAACTGGAATTTTAGCAATTTTGACGTGAAATTGTAAACATGTTGAAGTGGATTTTGAAAATTCTAGAGAGAATTTTAAAAGCTTCAACAGAATTTCAACAGTTTTGAGAGGGATTTGAAAAGTTTCAATGGGAATGGGAAGAATTGGGACAAAAATTGGAAAATTTTTAAGGGACTTTGAAAAAATTTCAACTGGAATTTTAGCAATTTTTTTACGTGAAATTGTAAACATGTGGACATGGATTTTGAAAATTCTAGAGAGAATTTTAAAAGCTTCAACAGAATTTCAACAATTTTGAGAGGGATTTGAAAAGTTTCAATGGGAATGGGAAGAATTGGGACAAAAATTGGAAAATTTTTAAGGGACTTTGAAAAAATGTCAACTGGAATTTTAGCAATTTTTTGATGTGAAATTGTAAACATGTGGACATGGATTTTGAAAATTCTAGAGAGAATTTTAAAAGCTTCAACAGAATTTCAACAGTTTTGAGAGGGATTTGAAAAGTTTCAATGGAAATGGGAAGAATTGGGACAAAAATGGGAAAATTTTTAAGGGACTTTGAAAAAATTTCAACTGGAATTTTAGCAATTTTTTTACGTGAAATTGTAAACATGTGGACATGGATTTTGAAAATTCTAGAGAGAATTTTAAAAGCTTCAACAGAATTTCAACAATTTTGAGAGGGATTTGAAAAGTTTCATTGGAAATGGGAAGAATTGGGACAAAAATGGGAAAATTTTTAAGGGACTTTGAAAAAATTTCAACTGGAATTTTAGCAATTTTTTGACGTGAAATTGTAAACATGTGGACATGGATTTTGAAAATTCTAGAGAGAATTTTAAAAGCTTCAACAGAATTTCAACAATTTTGAGAGGGATTTGAAAAGTTTCAATGGGAATGGGAAGAATTGGGATGAAAATTGGAAAATTTTTAAGGGACTTTGAAAAAATTTCAACTGGAATTTTAGCAATTTTTTGACATGAAATTGTAAACATGTGGACATGGATTTTGAAAATTCTAGAGAGAATTTTAAAAGCTTCAACAGAATTTCAACAATTTTGAGAGGGATTTGAAAAGTTTCAATGGGAATGGGAAGAATTGGGATGAAAATTGGAAAATTTTTAAGGGACTTTGAAAAAATTGCAACTGGAATTTTAGCAATTTGGACGTGAAATTGTAAACATGTTGAAGTGGATTTTGAAAATTCTAGAGAGAATTTTAAAAGCTTCAACAGAATTTCAACAGTTTTGAGAGGGATTTGAAAAGTTTCAATGGGAATGGGAAGAATTGGGACAAAAATTGGAAAATTTTTAAGGGACTTTGAAAAAATTTCAACTGGAATTTTAGCAATTTTTTTACGTGAAATTGTAAACATGTGGACATGGATTTTGAAAATTCTAGAGAGAATTTTAAAAGCTTCAACAGAATTTCAACAATTTTGAGAGGGATTTGAAAAGTTTCAATGGGAATGGGAAGAATTGGGACAAAAATTGGAAAATTTTTAAGGGACTTTGAAAAAATGTCAACTGGAATTTTAGCAATTTTTTGATGTGAAATTGTAAACATGTGGACATGGATTTTGAAAATTCTAGAGAGAATTTTAAAAGCTTCAACAGAATTTCAACAGTTTTGAGAGGGATTTGAAAAGTTTCAATGGAAATGGGAAGAATTGGGACAAAAATGGGAAAATTTTTAAGGGACTTTGAAAAAATTTCAACTGGAATTTTAGCAATTTTTTGACGTGAAATTGTAAACATGTGGACATGGATTTTGAAAATTCTAGAGAGAATTTTAAAAGCTTCAACAGAATTTCAACAATTTTGAGAGGGATTTGAAAAGTTTCATTGGAAATGGGAAGAATTGGGACAAAAATGGGAAAATTTTTAAGGGACTTTGAAAAAATTTCAACTGGAATTTTAGCAATTTTTTGACGTGAAATTGTAAACATGTGGACATGGATTTTGAAAATTCTAGAGAGAATTTTAAAAGCTTCAACAGAATTTCAACAATTTTGAGAGGGATTTGAAAAGTTTCAATGGGAATGGGAAGAATTGGGATGAAAATTGGAAAATTTTTAAGGGACTTTGAAAAAATTTCAACTGGAATTTTAGCAATTTTTTGACATGAAATTGTAAACATGTGGACATGGATTTTGAAAATTCTAGAGAGAATTTTAAAAGCTTCAACAGAATTTCAACAATTTTGAGAGGGATTTGAAAAGTTTCAATGGGAATGGGAAGAATTGGGACAAAAATTGGAAAATTTTTAAGGGACTTTGAAAAAATTTCAACTGGAATTTTAGCAATTTGGACGTGAAATTGTAAACATGTTGAAGTGGATCTTGAAAATTCTAGAGAGAAGTGTCAAACTTTCAGTAGGATTTCAACAGTTTTGAGAGGGATTTGAAAAGTTTCAATGGGAATGGGAAGAATTGGGACGAAAATTGGAAAATTTTTAAGGGACTTTGAAAAAATTTCAACTGGAATTTTAGCAATTTTGACGTGAAATTGTAAACATGTTGAAGTGGATTTTGAAAATTCTAGAGAGAATTTTAAAAGCTTCAACAGAGTTTCAACAGTTTTGAGAGGGATTTGAAAAGTTTCAATGGGAATGGGAAGAATTGGGACAAAAATTTGAAAATTTTAAAGGGACTTTGAAAAAATTTCAACTGGAATTTTAGCAATTTGGATGTGAAATTGTAAACATGTGGACATGGATTTTGAAAATTCTAGAGAGAATTTTAAAAGCTTCAACAGAATTTCAACAATTTTGAGAGGGATTTGAAAAGTTTCAATGGAAATGGGAAGAATTGGGACAAAAATTGGAAAATTTTTAAGGGACTTTGAAAAAATTTCAACTGGAATTTTAGCCATTTTTTGACGTGAAATTGTAAACATGTGGACATGGATTTTGAAAATTCTAGAGAGAATTTTAAAAGCTTCAAGAGAATTTCAACAATTTTGAGAGGGATTTGAAAAGTTTCAATGGGAATGGGAAGAATTGGGATGAAAATTGGAAAATTTTTAAGGGACTTTGAAAAAATTTCAACTGGAATTTTAGCCATTTTTTGACGTGAAATTGTAAACATGTGGACATGGATTTTGAAAATTCTAGAGAGAATTTTAAAAGCTTCAACAGAATTTCAACAATTTTGAGAGGGATTTGAAAAGTTTCAATGGGAATGGGAAGAATTGGGACAAAAATTGGAAAATTTTGAAGGGACTTTGAAAAAATTTCAACTGGAATTTTAGCAATTTTTTTACGTGAAATTGTAAACATGTGGACATGGATTTTGAAAATTCTAGAGAGAATTTTAAAAGCTTCAACAGAATTTCAACAATTTTGAGAGGGATTTGAAAAGTTTCATTGGAAATGGGAAGAATTGGGACAAAAATTGGAAAATTTTTAAGGGACTTTGAAAAAATTTCAACTGGAATTTTAGCAATTTTTTTACGTGAAATTGTAAACATGTTGAAGTGGACTTTGAAAATTCTAGAGAGAATTTTAAAAGCTTCAACAGAATTTCAACAGTTTTGAGAGGGATTTGAAAAGTTTCAATGGGAATGGGAAGAATTGGGACAAAAATGGGAAAATTTTTAAGGCACTTTGAAAAAATTTCAACTGGAATTTTAGCAATTTTTTAACATGAAATTGTAAACATGTGGACATGGATTTTGAAAATTCTAGAGAGAAGTGTCAAAATTTCAGTAGGATTTCATCAGTTTTGACAGGGATTTGAAAAGTTTCAATGGGAATGGGAAGAATTGGGACGAAAATTGGAAAATTTTTAAGGGACTTTGAAAAAATTTCAACTGGAATTTCAGCAATTTTTTTACGTGAAATTGTAAACATGTTGAAGTGGATTTTGAAAATTCTAGAGAGAATTTTAAAAGCTTCAACAGAATTTCAACAGTTTGGAAGGGATTTGAAAAGTTTCAATGGGAATGGGAAGAATTGGGACAAAAATTGGAAAATTTTTAAGGGACTTTGAAAAAATTTCAACTGGAATTTTAGCAATTTTGACGTGAAATTGTAAACATGTTGAAGTGGATTTTGAAAATTCTAGAGAGAATTTTAAAAGCTTCAACAGAATTTCAACAATTTTGAGAGGGATTTGAAAAGTTTCAATGCGAATGGGAAGAATTGGGATGAAAATTGGAAAATTTTTAAGGGACTTTGAAAAAATTTCAACTGGAATTTTAGCAATTTTGACGTGAAATTGTAAACATGTGGACATGGATTTTGAAAATTCTAGAGAGAATTTTAAAAGCTTCAACAGAATTTCAACAATTTTGAGAGGGATTTGAAAAGTTTCAATGGGAATGGGAAGAATTGGGACAAAAATTGGAAAATTTTTAAGGGACTTTGAAAAAATTTCAACTGGAATTTTAGCAATTTGGACGTGAAATTGTAAACATGTTGAAGTGGATCTTGAAAATTCTAGAGAGAAGTGTCAAACTTTCAGTAGGATTTCAACAGTTTTGAGAGGGATTTGAAAAGTTTCAATGGGAATGGGAAGAATTGGGACGAAAATTGGAAAATTTTTAAGGGACTTTGAAAAAATTTCAACTGGAATTTTAGCAATTTTGACGTGAAATTGTAAACATGTTGAAGTGGATTTTGAAAATTCTAGAGAGAATTTTAAAAGCTTCAACAGAATTTCAACAGTTTTGAGAGGGATTTGAAAAGTTTCAATGGGAATGGGAAGAATTGGGACAAAAATTGGAAAATTTTTAAGGGACTTTGAAAAAATTTCAACTGGAATTTTAGCAATTTGGATGTGAAATTGTAAACATGTGGACATGGATTTTGAAAATTCTAGAGAGAATTTTAAAAGCTTCAACAGAATTTCAACAATTTTGAGAGGGATTTGAAAAGTTTCAATGGAAATGGGAAGAATTGGGACAAAAATTGGAAAATTTTTAAGGGACTTTGAAAAAATTTCAACTGGAATTTTAGCCATTTTTTGACGTGAAATTGTAAACATGTGGACATGGATTTTGAAAATTCTAGAGAGAATTTTAAAAGCTTCAACCAGAATTTCAACAATTTTGAGAGGGATTTGAAAAGTTTCAATGGGAATGGGAAGAATTGGGATGAAAATTGGAAAATTTTTAAGGGACTTTGAAAAAATTTCAACTGGAATTTTAGCCATTTTTTGACGTGAAATTGTAAACATGTGGACATGGATTTTGAAAATTCTAGAGAGAATTTTAAAAGCTTCAACAGAATTTCAACAATTTTGAGAGGGATTTGAAAAGTTTCAATGGGAATGGGAAGAATTGGGACAAAAATTGGAAAATTTTTAAGGGACTTTGAAAAAATTTCAACTGGAATTTTAGCAATTTTGACGTGAAATTGTAAACATGTTGAAGTGGATTTTGAAAATTCTAGAGAGAATTTTAAAAGCCTCAAGAGAATTTCAACAATTTTGAGAGGGATTTGAAAAGTTTCAATGGGAATGGGAAGAATTGGGATGAAAATTGGAAAATTTTTAAGGGACTTTGAAAAAATTTCAACTGGAATTTTAGCAATTTTGACGTGAAATTGTAAACATGTTGAAGTGGATTTTGAAAATTCTAGAGAGAATTTTAAAAGCTTCAACAGAATTTCAACAATTTTGAGAGGGATTTGAAAAGTTTCAATGCGAATGGGAAGAATTGGGATGAAAATTGGAAAATTTTTAAGGGACTTTGAAAAAATTTCAACTGGAATTTTAGCAATTTTTTGATGTGAAATTGTAAACATGTGGACGTGGATTTTGAAAATTCTAGAGAGAATTTTAAAAGCTTCAACAGAATTTCAACAATTTTGAGAGGGATTTGAAAAGTTTCAATGGGAATGGGAAGAATTGGGACAAAAATTGGAAAATTTTTAAGGGACTTTGAAAAAATTTCAACTGGAATTTTAGCCATTTTTTGACGTGAAATTGTAAACATGTGGACATGGATTTTGAAAATTCTAGAGAGAATTTTAAAAGCTTCAACAGAATTTCAACAATTTTGAGAGGGATTTGAAAAGTTTCATTGGAAATGGGAAGAATTGGGACAAAAATTGGAACATTTTTAAGGGACTTTGAAAAAATTTCAACTGGAATTTTAGCAATTTTTTTACGTGAAATTGTAAACATGTGGACATGGATTTTGAAAATTCTAGAGAGAATTTTAAAAGCTTCAACAGAATTTCAACAATTTTGAGAGGGATTTGAAAAGTTTCAATGGGAATGGGAAGAATTGGGATGAAAATTGGAAAATTTTTAAGGGACTTTGAAAAAATTTCAACTGGAATTTTAGCCATTTTTTGACGTGAAATTGTAAACATGTGGACATGGATTTTGAAAATTCTAGAGAGAATTTTAAAAGCTTCAACAGAATTTCAACAATTTTGAGAGGGATTTGAAAAGTTTCATTGGAAATGGGAAGAATTGGGACAAAAATTGGAACATTTTTAAGGGACTTTGAAAAAATTTCAACTGGAATTTTAGCAATTTTTTTACGTGAAATTGTAAACATGTGGACATGGATTTTGAAAATTCTAGAGAGAATTTTAAAAGCTTCAACAGAATTTCAACAATTTTGAGAGGGATTTGAAAAGTTTCAATGGGAATGGGAAGAATTGGGATGAAAATTGGAAAATTTTTAAGGGACTTTGAAAAAATTTCAACTGGAATTTTAGCAATTTTTTGACATGAAATTGTAAACATGTGGACATGGATTTTGAAAATTCTAGAGAGAATTTTAAAAGCTTCAACAGAATTTCAACAATTTTGAGAGGGATTTGAAAAGTTTCAATGGGAATGGGAAGAATTGGGACAAAAATTGGAAAATTTTTAAGGGACTTTGAAAAAATTTCAACTGGAATTTTAGCAATTTTTTTACGTGAAATTTTAAACATGTTGAAGTGGATTTTGAAAATTCTAGAGAGAATTTTAAAAGCTTCAACAGAATTTCAACAATTTTGAGAGGGATTTGAAAAGTTTCAATGGAAATGGGAAGAATTGGGACAAAAATGGGAAAATTTTTCAGGGACTTTGAAAAAATTTCAACTGGAATTTTAGCAATTTTTTAACGTGAAATTGTAAACATGTGGACATGGATTTTGAAAATTCTAGAGAGAAGTGTCAAAATTTCAGTAGGATTTCATCAGTTTTGACAGGGATTTGAAAAGTTTCAATGGGAATGGGAAGAATTGGGACGAAAATTGGAAAATTTTTAAGGGACTTTGAAAAAATTTCAACTGGAATTTCAGCAATTTTTTGACGTGAAATTGTAAACATGTTGAAGTGGATTTTGAAAATTCTAGAGAGAATTTTAAAAGCTTCAACAGAATTTCAACAGTTTGGAAGGGATTTGAAAAGTTTCAATGGGAATGGGAAGAATTGGGACAAAAATTGGAAAATTTTTAAGGGACTTTGAAAAAATTTCAACTGGAATTTTAGCAATTTGGACGTGAAATTGTAAACATGTTGAAGTGGGCTTTGAAAATTCTAGAGAGAATTTTAAAAGCCTCAAGAGAATTTCAACAATTTTGAGAGGGATTTGAAAAGTTTCAATGGGAATGGGAAGAATTGGGATGAAAATTGGAAAATTTTTAAGGGACTTTGAAAAAATTTCAACTGGAATTTTAGCAATTTTGACGTGAAATTGTAAACATGTTGAAGTGGATTTTGAAAATTCTAGAGAGAATTTTAAAAGCTTCAACAGAATTTCAACAATTTTGAGAGGGATTTGAAAAGTTTCAATGGGAATGGGAAGAATTGGGATGAAAATTGGAAAATTTTTAAGGGACTTTGAAAAAATTTCAACTGGAATTTTAGCAATTTTTGATGTGAAATTGTAAACATGTGGACGTGGATTTTGAAAATTCTAGAGAGAATTTTAAAAGCTTCAACAGAATTTCAACAATTTTGAGAGGGATTTGAAAAGTTTCAATGGGAATGGGAAGAATTGGGACAAAAATTGGAAAATTTTTAAGGGACTTTGAAAAAATTTCAACTGGAATTTTAGCCATTTTTTGACGTGAAATTGTAAACATGTGGACATGGATTTTGAAAATTCTAGAGAGAATTTTAAAAGCTTCAACAGAATTTCAACAATTTTGAGAGGGATTTGAAAAGTTTCAATGGGAATGGGAAGAATTGGGATGAAAATTGGAAAATTTTTAAGGGACTTTGAAAAAATTTCAACTGGAATTTTAGCAATTTTTTGACATGAAATTGTAAACATGTGGACATGGATTTTGAAAATTCTAGAGAGAATTTTAAAAGCTTCAACAGAATTTCAACAATTTTGAGAGGGATTTGAAAAGTTTCAATGGGAATGGGAAGAATTGGGACAAAAATTGGAAAATTTTTAAGGGACTTTGAAAAAATTTCAACTGGAATTTTAGCAATTTTTTTACGTGAAATTGTAAACATGTGGACATGGATTTTGAAAATTCTAGAGAGAATTTTAAAAGCTTCAACAGAATTTCAACAATTTTGAGAGGGATTTGAAAAGTTTCAATGGGAATGGGAAGAATTGGGACAAAAATTGGAAAATTTTTAAGGGACTTTGAAAAAATGTCAACTGGAATTTTAGCAATTTTTTGATGTGAAATTGTAAACATGTGGACATGGATTTTGAAAATTCTAGAGAGAATTTTAAAAGCTTCAACAGAATTTCAACAGTTTTGAGAGGGATTTGAAAAGTTTCAATGGAAATGGGAAGAATTGGGACAAAAATGGGAAAATTTTTCAGGGACTTTGAAAAAATTTCAACTGGAATTTTAGCAATTTTTTTACGTGAAATTGTAAACATGTGGACATGGATTTTGAAAATTCTAGAGAGAATTTTAAAAGCTTCAACAGAATTTCAACAATTTTGAGAGGGATTTGAAAAGTTTCATTGGAAATGGGAAGAATTGGGACAAAAATGGGAAAATTTTTAAGGGACTTTGAAAAAATTTCAACTGGAATTTTAGCAATTTTTTGACGTGAAATTGTAAACATGTGGACATGGATTTTGAAAATTCTAGAGAGAATTTTAAAAGCTTCAACAGAATTTCAACAATTTTGAGAGGGATTTGAAAAGTTTCAATGGGAATGGGAAGAATTGGGATGAAAATTGGAAAATTTTTAAGGGACTTTGAAAAAATTTCAACTGGAATTTTAGCAATTTTTTGACATGAAATTGTAAACATGTGGACATGGATTTTGAAAATTCTAGAGAGAATTTTAAAAGCTTCAACAGAATTTCAACAATTTTGAGAGGGATTTGAAAAGTTTCAATGGGAATGGGAAGAATTGGGACAAAAATTGGAAAATTTTTAAGGGACTTTGAAAAAATTTCAACTGGAATTTTAGCAATTTTTTTACGTGAAATTTTAAACATGTTGAAGTGGATTTTGAAAATTCTAGAGAGAATTTTAAAAGCTTCAACAGAATTTCAACAATTTTGAGAGGGATTTGAAAAGTTTCAATGGAAATGGGAAGAATTGGGACAAAAATGGGAAAATTTTTCAGGGACTTTGAAAAAATTTCAACTGGAATTTCAGCAATTTTTTTACGTGAAATTGTAAACATGTTGAAGTGGATTTTGAAAATTCTAGAGAGAAGTGTCAAACTTTCAGTAGGATTTCAACAGTTTTGACAGGGATTTGAAAAGTTTCAATGGGAATGGGAAGAATTGGGACGAAAATTGGAAAATTTTTAAGGGACTTTGAAAAAATTTCAACTGGAATTTCAGCAATTTTTTTACGTGAAATTGTAAACATGTTGAAGTGGATTTTGAAAATTCTAGAGAGAATTTTAAAAGCTTCAACAGAATTTCAACAGTTTGGAAGGGATTTGAAAAGTTTCAATGGGAATGGGAAGAATTGGGACAAAAATTGGAAAATTTTTAAGGGACTTTGAAAAAATTTCAACTGGAATTTTAGCAATTTTGACGTGAAATTGTAAACATGTTGAAGTGGATTTTGAAAATTCTAGAGAGAATTTTAAAAGCTTCAACAGAATTTCAACAGTTTTGAGAGGGATTTGAAAAGTTTCAATGGGAATGGGAAGAATTGGGACGAAAATTGGAAAATTTTTAAGGGACTTTGAAAAAATTTCGACTGGAATTTTAGCAATTTTTTTACGTGAAATTGTAAACATGTTGAAGTGGATTTTGAAAATTCTAGAGAGAATTTTAAAAGCTTCAACAGAATTTCAACAATTTTGAGAGGGATTTGAAAAGTTTCAATGGGAATGGGAAGAATTGGGACAAAAATTGGAAAATTTTTAAGGGACTTTGAAAAAATCTCAACTGGAATTTTAGCCATTTTTTGACGTGAAATTGTAAACATGTGGACATGGATTTTGAAAATTCTAGAGAGAATTTTAAAAGCTTCAACAGAATTTCAACAATTTTGAGAGGGATTTGAAAAGTTTCATTGGAAATGGGAAGAATTGGGACAAAAATTGGAAAATTTTGAAGGGACTTTGAAAAAATTTCAACTGGAATTTTAGCAATTTTTTTACGTGAAATTGTAAACATGTGGACATGGATTTTGAAAATTCTAGAGAGAATTTTAAAAGCTTCAACAGAATTTCAACAATTTTGAGAGGGATTTGAAAAGTTTCAATGGGAATGGGAAGAATTGGGATGAAAATTGGAAAATTTTTAAGGGACTTTGAAAAAATTTCAACTGGAATTTTAGCCATTTTTTGACGTGAAATTGTAAACATGTGGACATGGATTTTGAAAATTCTAGAGAGAATTTTAAAAGCTTCAACAGAATTTCAACAATTTTGAGAGGGATTTGAAAAGTTTCATTGGAAATGGGAAGAATTGGGACAAAAATTGGAACATTTTTAAGGGACTTTGAAAAAATTTCAACTGGAATTTTAGCAATTTTTTTACGTGAAATTGTAAACATGTGGACATGGATTTTGAAAATTCTAGAGAGAATTTTAAAAGCTTCAACAGAATTTCAACAATTTTGAGAGGGATTTGAAAAGTTTCAATGGGAATGGGAAGAATTGGGATGAAAATTGGAAAATTTTTAAGGGACTTTGAAAAAATTTCAACTGGAATTTTAGCAATTTTTTGACATGAAATTGTAAACATGTGGACATGGATTTTGAAAATTCTAGAGAGAATTTTAAAAGCTTCAACAGAATTTCAACAATTTTGAGAGGGATTTGAAAAGTTTCAATGGGAATGGGAAGAATTGGGACAAAAATTGGAAAATTTTTAAGGGACTTTGAAAAAATTTCAACTGGAATTTTAGCAATTTTTTTACGTGAAATTTTAAACATGTTGAAGTGGATTTTGAAAATTCTAGAGAGAATTTTAAAAGCTTCAACAGAATTTCAACAATTTTGAGAGGGATTTGAAAAGTTTCAATGGAAATGGGAAGAATTGGGACAAAAATGGGAAAATTTTTCAGGGACTTTGAAAAAATTTCAACTGGAATTTTAGCAATTTTTTAACGTGAAATTGTAAACATGTGGACATGGATTTTGAAAATTCTAGAGAGAAGTGTCAAAATTTCAGTAGGATTTCATCAGTTTTGACAGGGATTTGAAAAGTTTCAATGGGAATGGGAAGAATTGGGACGAAAATTGGAAAATTTTTAAGGGACTTTGAAAAAATTTCAACTGGAATTTCAGCAATTTTTTTACGTGAAATTGTAAACATGTTGAAGTGGATTTTGAAAATTCTAGAGAGAATTTTAAAAGCTTCAACAGAATTTCAACAGTTTGGAAGGGATTTGAAAAGTTTCAATGGGAATGGGAAGAATTGGGACAAAAATTGGAAAATTTTTAAGGGACTTTGAAAAAATTTCAACTGGAATTTTAGCAATTTGGACGTGAAATTGTAAACATGTTGAAGTGGATTTTGAAAATTCTAGAGAGAATTTTAAAAGCCTCAAGAGAATTTCAACAATTTTGAGAGGGATTTGAAAAGTTTCAATGGGAATGGGAAGAATTGGGATGAAAATTGGAAAATTTTTAAGGGACTTTGAAAAAATTTCAACTGGAATTTTAGCAATTTTTTGACATGAAATTGTAAACATGTGGACATGGATTTTGAAAATTCTAGAGAGAATTTTAAAAGCTTCAACAGAATTTCAACAATTTTGAGAGGGATTTGAAAAGTTTCAATGGGAATGGGAAGAATTGGGACAAAAATTGGAAAATTTTTAAGGGACTTTGAAAAAATTTCAACTGGAATTTTAGCAATTTTTTTACGTGAAATTTTAAACATGTTGAAGTGGATTTTGAAAATTCTAGAGAGAATTTTAAAAGCTTCAACAGAATTTCAACAATTTTGAGAGGGATTTGAAAAGTTTCAATGGAAATGGGAAGAATTGGGACAAAAATGGGAAAATTTTTCAGGGACTTTGAAAAAATTTCAACTGGAATTTTAGCAATTTTTTAACGTGAAATTGTAAACATGTGGACATGGATTTTGAAAATTCTAGAGAGAATTTTAAAAGCTTCAACAGAATTTCAACAGTTTTGAGAGGGATTTGAAAAGTTTCAATGGAAATGGGAAGAATTGGGACAAAAATGGGAAAATTTTTCAGGGACTTTGAAAAAATTTCAACTGGAATTTTAGCAATTTTTTTACGTGAAATTGTAAACATGTGGACATGGATTTTGAAAATTCTAGAGAGAATTTTAAAAGCTTCAACAGAATTTCAACAATTTTGAGAGGGATTTGAAAAGTTTCATTGGAAATGGGAAGAATTGGGACAAAAATGGGAAAATTTTTAAGGGACTTTGAAAAAATTTCAACTGGAATTTTAGCAATTTTTTGACGTGAAATTGTAAACATGTGGACATGGATTTTGAAAATTCTAGAGAGAATTTTAAAAGCTTCAACAGAATTTCAACAATTTTGAGAGGGATTTGAAAAGTTTCAATGGGAATGGGAAGAATTGGGATGAAAATTGGAAAATTTTTAAGGGACTTTGAAAAAATTTCAACTGGAATTTTAGCAATTTTTTGACATGAAATTGTAAACATGTGGACATGGATTTTGAAAATTCTAGAGAGAATTTTAAAAGCTTCAACAGAATTTCAACAATTTTGAGAGGGATTTGAAAAGTTTCAATGGGAATGGGAAGAATTGGGACAAAAATTGGAAAATTTTTAAGGGACTTTGAAAAAATTTCAACTGGAATTTTAGCAATTTTTTTACGTGAAATTTTAAACATGTTGAAGTGGATTTTGAAAATTCTAGAGAGAATTTTAAAAGCTTCAACAGAATTTCAACAATTTTGAGAGGGATTTGAAAAGTTTCAATGGAAATGGGAAGAATTGGGACAAAAATGGGAAAATTTTTCAGGGACTTTGAAAAAATTTCAACTGGAATTTCAGCAATTTTTTTACGTGAAATTGTAAACATGTTGAAGTGGATTTTGAAAATTCTAGAGAGAAGTGTCAAACTTTCAGTAGGATTTCAACAGTTTTGACAGGGATTTGAAAAGTTTCAATGGGAATGGGAAGAATTGGGACGAAAATTGGAAAATTTTTAAGGGACTTTGAAAAAATTTCAACTGGAATTTCAGCAATTTTTTTACGTGAAATTGTAAACATGTTGAAGTGGATTTTGAAAATTCTAGAGAGAATTTTAAAAGCTTCAACAGAATTTCAACAGTTTGGAAGGGATTTGAAAAGTTTCAATGGGAATGGGAAGAATTGGGACAAAAATTGGAAAATTTTTAAGGGACTTTGAAAAAATTTCAACTGGAATTTTAGCAATTTTGACGTGAAATTGTAAACATGTTGAAGTGGATTTTGAAAATTCTAGAGAGAATTTTAAAAG
Organism: Streptopelia decaocto; assembly: GCF_964273445.1. Classification (NCBI taxonomy): domain Eukaryota; kingdom Metazoa; phylum Chordata; class Aves; order Columbiformes; family Columbidae; genus Streptopelia; species Streptopelia decaocto. Next base: position 60,632 of record NW_028116773.1, read on the forward strand.
CTTCAACAGAATTTCAACAGTTTTGAGAGGGATTTGAAAAGTTTCAATAGCAATGGGAAGAATTGGGACAAAAATTGGAAAATTTTTAAGGGACTTTGAAAAAATTTCGACTGGAATTTTAGCAATTTTTTTACGTGAAATTGTAAACATGTTGAAGTGGATTTTGAAAATTCTAGAGAGAATTTTAAAAGCTTCAACAGAATTTCAACAATTTTGAGAGGGATTTGAAAAGTTTCAATGGGAATGGGAAGAATTGGGACAAAAATTGGAAAATTTTTAAGGGACTTTGAAAAAATCTCAACTGGAATTTTAGCCATTTTTTGACGTGAAATTGTAAACATGTGGACATGGATTTTGAAAATTCTAGAGAGAATTTTAAAAGCTTCAACAGAATTTCAACAATTTTGAGAGGGATTTGAAAAGTTTCAATGGGAATGGGAAGAATTGGGATGAAAATTGGAAAATTTTTAAGGGACTTTGAAAAAATTTCAACTGGAATTTTAGCAATTTTTTGATGTGAAATTGTAAACATGTGGACGTGGATTTTGAAAATTCTAGAGAGAATTTTAAAAGCTTCAACAGAATTTCAACAATTTTGAGAGGGATTTGAAAAGTTTCAATGGGAATGGGAAGAATTGGGACAAAAATTGGAACATTTTTAAGGGACTTTGAAAAAATTTCAACTGAATTTAGCAATTTTTTTACGTGAAATTGTAAACCATGTGGACATGGATTTTGAAAATTCTAGAGAGAATTTTAAAAGCTTCAACAGAATTTCAACGATTTGGAGAGGGATTTGAAAAGTTTCAATGGGAATGGGAAGAATTGGGACAAAAATTGGAAAATTTTTAAGGGACTTTGAAAAAATTTCAACTGGAATTTTAGCAATTTTGACGTGAAATTGTAAACATGTGGACATGGATTTTGAAAAATTCTAGAGAGAAGTGTCAAACTTTCAGTAGGATTTCAACAGTTTTGACAGGGATTTGAAAAGTTTCAATGGGAATGGGAAGTATTGGGACAAAAATTGGAAAATTTGTAAGGGACTTTGAAAAAATTTCAACTGGAATTTTAGCAATTTTGACGTGAAATTGTAAACATGTTGAAGTGGGCTTTGAAAATTCTAGAGAGAATTTTAAAAGCTTCAAGAGAATTTCAACGATTTTGAGAGGGATTGGAAAAGTTTCAATGGGAATGGGAAGAATTGGGACAAAAATTGGAAAATTTTTAAGGGACTTTGAAAAATTTCAACTGGAATTTTAGCAATTTTTTTACGTGAAATTGTAAACATGTGGACATGGATTTTGAAAATTCTAGAGAGAATTTTAAAAGCTTCAACAGAATTTCAACAATTTTGAGAGGGATTTGAAAAGTTTCAATGGGAATGGGAAGAATTGGGACAAAAATTGGACAATTTTTAAGGGACTTTGAAAAAATTTCAACTGGAATTTTAGCAATTTTTTGACGTGAAATTGTAAACATGTGGACATGGATTTTGAAAATTCTAGAGAGAATTTTAAAAGCTTCAAGAGAATTTCAACAATTTTGAGAGGGATTTGAAAAGTTTCAATGGGAATGGGAAGAATTGGGACAAAAATTGGAAAATTTTTAAGGGACTTTGAAAAAATTTCAACTGGAATTTTAGCAATTTTGACGTGAAATTGTAAACATGTGGACATGGATTTTGAAAATTCTAGAGAGAATTTTAAAAGCTTCAACAGAATTTCAACAATTTTGAGAGGGATTTGAAAATTTTCAATGGGAATGGGAAGAATTGGGACAAAAATTGGAAAATTTTGAAGGGACTTTGAAAAAATTTCAACTGGAATTTTAGCCATTTTTTGACGTGAAATTGTAAACATGTGGACATGGATTTTGAAAATTCTAGAGAGAATTTTAAAAGCTTCAACAGAATTTCAACAATTTTGAGAGGGATTTGAAAAGTTTCAATGGGAATGGGAAGAATTGGGACAAAAATTGGAAAATTTTTAAGGGACTTTGAAAAAATTTCAACTGGAATTTTAGCAATTTTGACGTGAAATTGTAAACATGTGGACATGGATTTTGAAAATTCTAGAGAGAATTTTAAAAGCTTCAACAGAATTTCAACAATTTTGAGAGGGATTTGAAAAGTTTCAATGGGAATGGGAAGAATTGGGACAAAAATTGGAAAATTTTTAAGGGACTTTGAAAAAATTTCAACTGGAATTTTAGCAATTTTTTACG